>NC_090832.1:89880671-90170671 GCF_028021215.1 Eschrichtius robustus
TTTGCCGCATTTATGCTAATGGCCGTACTGGCTGCTGTGAGCTGATAGGTTTTTGTAATTTGGGTTTGCATGTCTTTGAAAATTCATAAAACTCATCATTTTTCTCCACCGTTTACTTTTCTGTTAAAAAAAAGGAAACAGTTGGGAGTACAATATATCTCTTGAAATTGTCTTCTTGGAAGGTTGCCCTATTTTGAAATTTTTGGTCGATTTTCCACCCCAGAATTTTTTTAGAGAACAGGTGTCATTTCCCGAACTGCAAGTTTGGTGAATATTTAGTGACCTTTAGTAATGGGTTTAAAGCTGCTGTTGTGGGAAGTGGCCTCAAGAAGGCAGCATTTCTCCATTCCCAAATCTGGGTAGTGGGGCAGCAGAGCCTTTCTGGCAGTCGTGTTCCTAGGTTGTAAATTAAATTGGAATGTGCATGGAGAAACCCCCATACTTTTATGTCTCTTTATTTCTTCTTGGGTTTAAAATTTTTTTTTAATTGGGGTAAAGCTTAGAATATTGTTTGTCCTAGGTGTACACAATCTGGTTCATTTGTACATTATATATGTCTATTCAAGTACAGATCCTCTTCCCATGTAAAATGTTACAGAGGTTTCCGCAGACCTCCCTTGCTACATGGTCGGTCTTTTTGAGAAATGTATATAATATGTGTTTGTATAGATATAGCAACACTAATCTTAATTTATCCTTTCTCCCCACCTTTCCTTTTAGATGAGCATAGTTTGTTTTCTAAGTCTGTGAGTGTCTTTCTCTGTGGAAATATATTCATTTGTGTCAGTTATTAGATAACGCCTATAAGTGATATGATAGAATACAGGTCTTTGGTTTCCGAGTTACCTCATGTTTCGTGATTATCTCCAGACTCATTTGTGGTGCCTCAGAGAGCAATGGTTCATTGTTTTCCATGGCTAATATTCCATTGTGTACATGGACCACTTCTTCTTTATCCATTCACCTGTTGTTGGACATTTTCATTGCTTCACTGTCTTGGCTATTGTGAATAAGGCTGCACTGCAGGTTTTGCGGCCTGAGTCTTCTCGATTCTTGTCTTCTCAGGTGAGAGGTCCAATGGTGCGCCTGCTGGATTGAATGGTACCTCCATTTTTACTTTTAAACACAGCTCCTTTCTGTTCTCATTATTGGCTGTTACCCCTTTACGTCTCACCAGCAGGTAGAGGGGACACAGTTCTCTAAAACCCCTTCAGCATTTATTGTTTGTAGACTTTTTGCTGATGGTCAGTCGACTGGTGTAAGTTGAAACTTTTTGTAGATTAGATTGCATGCGTCTAACACTCCCTGAGGTTGAGCTTTTATCCATTTTCCTTTTTTTTAAAAAGAGTGTGAGTAAAACATAACTCTTCATAATCTCTTCTTGAAACATTTGCCTGTTTTGAATTTTTTTGTCCATTCCCACCTTCAGCACATTTTTTTAGGGCAGGTGTCCTTTAGCGCCCTGAGTCCTTGTGAATGTTAAGTGAGCATTAGCTGTGAGTTTAAAGCTGCTCTTGCAGGAGACAGCCACAAGGTGGCAGCGTTTCTCCTTTACCAAATATGGTTACTACGGAAACAGAGCCTTAATGGAAGTGGTGTTCTAGGTTGTATATTAGAATGGAATGTGCCAGGAAAAAGCCCTTTAAGTTTATGTCTGATTACTTCTTGTTCATATTTGTAATTTACTTTTATTTTTTATCCCAGCAAATTTGATTACAATGGTTTGATTGCTCTAGGTGTGCAAGATGTGGTTCTTTCACACATATACATGTATCTATTCTTCCTCGAATCCTTTTCCCATGTAGGGTTATGACACAATGTTGAGTAGTCTTCTCCTGGTCTTCCGTACGTCTTTGGTGGTTATATATTTCACATGGTTTGTATATCTCTGTTAACCTCAATATGATAATGTATCCAATCCTCATCCCTTTCTATATGGTGAACCATAAGTTTTTTTCATGAATCTGTGATTGCCTTTCTCTGTGGAAATATCTACATTGGCATCAATTTTTAAGTAACTCCTAAAAGTGAATTGAAAGCATATGTGTCTCTTGCTTTCTCACTTACTACAGGTGGCGTGATTACATCTAGACTCATCCATGGTGCTGCAAATGGCATTGTTTCATTTTTTTCACTAGCGAATATTCCATCTGTACATGGAGGAGTTCTTCTTTGTCCACCCATCTGTTGGTAGACTTTTTGGTTACTTCCATATGCTGGCTATTGTAATACTGTGCCATGCAGATTTGCCTGCCTGTGTCTTTCCAATTCTCTCTTCTTAGATTATAGGTCGAGGAGTGGGCCTGCTGGATCATATGGTAGCTCAATGTTTACCTTTTTAAGGCACCTCCATTCTGCTGTCATCCGTAGCCCTCTCCAACTTACGTCCCACTTGAATTTGAGGGTATGCATTTCTCCACAACACCTTCAGCATTTATTGTTTGTAGTTTCCTTGCTGATGGTTATTCTGACAAGTGTGAGCTGATACCTCTTTGTGGTTGAATTTGCATGTGCCTCATAATCCGGTGAAATTGAGCTTTAAGGCATGTCCTTTTTATTTTTCAAGCTGTGATTACTCCTTAGTTCTTCAAAGTGATCTCTTAAAATATGTGTCACATTTTGAAATGTTTTGGCCATTACCTCCCTCAAGACATTTTGAGGGCAGGTTTCATTTACAGTCCTGCAGTACTTGTTCCTATGAAATGACCATGAGCACAGGCTTTAAAGCTGCTTTTGCAGGTAACTGCCAGAGGGTGGCAGCCTTTCTATGTTCCCCACCCTGGTACCTAGGGAAAAGCCCTTGCGGCTTGTGGTGTTTCTCGGTTATAAATTAGAGTGGAGTGTGCCCGGACAAACCCACACAAGCTGATGTCTCCTGAATTTTGTTGGTTTTTTAAATGTAATTTTTATTTTTTATTAGAGTAATTTCCCACTGGGTACGTGGAGCACTTCTACTTTGTGCATTCCTCGGTTGATGGACATTTTCATTGCTTCCAGGTGTTGGCTATGGTAAATGTTGTTGGAGTGCTGGATTGCCAGCCTGTGACTTTTTAATTCTCATTTTCTCAGGTGATAGGCCCAGCAGTGGGTGTGATTGATTGACTGGTAGCACCGTGTTTCCCTTTTCAAAGCACCTTCTTTGTGTTTTCTTTAGTGCCTCTTACCACGTCCCCCTTAGAATCGAGGGTACGCATTCCTCCACAATCGATTTAGCATTTATTGTTTGCAGCATTTATGCTAATGGCCCTACTGGCTGCTGTGAGCTGATAGGGTTTTGTAATTTGGGTTTGCATGTCTTTGAAAATTCGTAAAACTCACCATTTTTCTCCACCGTTTTCTTTTCTGTTAAAAAAAGGAAACAATTGGGAGTACAATATAACTCTTGAAATTCTCTTCTTGGAAGGTTGCCGTCTTTTGAATTTTTTGGTCGATTTTCCACCCCAGAGTTTTTTTAGAGAGTAGGTGTCATTTCCCGAACTGCAACATTGGTGAATATTTAGTGACATTTAGCAATGGGTTTAAAGCTGCTGTTGTGGGAAGTGGCCTCAAGCAGGCAGCATTTCTCCATTCCCAAGTCTGGGTACTAGGGCAGCAGAGCCTTTCTGGAAGTCGTGTTGCTAGGTTGTAAATTACATTGTAATGTGCATGGAGAAAGCCCCATAAGTTTATGTGTCATTATTTGTTCTTGGATTTTAAAAGTGTTTTAATTGGGGTAAAGCTTAGAATATTGTTTGTCCTAGGTGTACACAATCTGGTTCATTTGTACATTATATATGTCTATTCAAGTACAGATCCTCTTCCCATGTAAAATGTTACTGAGGGTTCCGCAGACCTCACTTGCTATATGGTCGGTCTTTTTGAGATATGTTTATAATATGTGTTTGTATACATATAGTAACACTAATCTTAATTTATCCCTTCCCCCCACCTTTCCTTTTAGATGAGCACAGTTTGTTTTCTAAGTCTGTGAGTGTCTTTCTCTGTGGAAATATATTCATTTGTGTCAGTTATTAGATAACGCCTATAAGTGATATCATAGAATATAGGTCTTTTGCTCTCCGACTTACCTCATGTTTCGTGATTATCTCCAGACTCATTTGTGGTGCCTCAGAGAGCAATGGTTCATTGTTTTCCATGGCTAATATTCCATTGTGTACATGGACCACTTCTTCTTTATCCATTCACCTGTTGTTGGGCATTTTCATTGCTTCACTGTCTTGGCTATTGTGAATAAGGCTGCACTGCAGCTTTTGCGGCCTGAGTCTTCTCGATTCTTGTCTTCTCAGGTGAGAGGTCCAATGGTGCGCCTGCTGGCCTGAATGGTACCTCCATTTTTACTTTTAAACACAGCTCCTTTCTGTTCTCATTATTGGCTGTTACCCCTTTACGGCTCACCAGCAGGTAGAGGGTACACAGTTCTCTAAAACCCCTTCAGCATGTATTGTTTGTAGACTTTTTGCTGATGGTCAGTCGACTGGTGTAAGTTGAAACTTTTTTATAGAATAGATTGCATGGGTCTAACACTCCCTGAGGTTGAGCTTTTATCCATTTTCCTTTTTTTTAAAACACCGTGAGTAAAACTTAACTCTTCATACTCTCTTCTTGAAACATTTGCCTGTTTTGAATTTTTTTGTCCATTCCCTCCTTCAGCACATTTTTTTTAGGGCAGGTGTCCTTTACAGCCCTGAGTCCTTGTGTATGTTAAGTGAGCATTAGCTGTGAGTTTAAAGCTGCTCTTGCAGGAAACGGCCACAAGGTGGCAGCATTTCTCCTTTTCCAAATTTCGTAACTAGGGAAACAGAGGCTTAATGGAAGTGGTGTTCTAGGTTGTAAATTAGAATGGAATGTGCCAGGAAAAAGCCCTTTAAGTTTATGTCTCATAACTTCTTGTTCATATTTGTAATTTACTTTTTATTCTTTATCCCAGCACATTTGATTACAATGGTTTGTTTTTTCTAGGTGTGCAAGATGTGCTTCTTTCACACATATACATGTATCTATTCTTCCACGCATCCTTTTCCCATGTAGGTCATGACACAATGTTGAGTAGTCTTCTCCTGGTCTTCCGTACGTCTTTGGTGATTATATATTTCACATGGTTTGTATATCTCTGTTAACCCCAATATGGTAATGTATCCAATCCTCATCCCTTTCTATTTGGTGAACCATAAGATTTTTTTAATGAATCTCTGATTGCCTTTCTCTGTGGAAATATCTTCACTGGTATTAATTTTTAAGTAACTCCTAAAAGTGATATGATAGGATATGTGTCTTTTGCTTTCTCACTTACTACAGGTGGCGTGCTTACGTCTAGACTCATGTATGGGCTGCAAATGGCATTGTTTCATTTTTTTCACTAGCGAATATTCCATCTGTACATGGAGGAGTTCTTCTTTGTCCACCCATCTGTTGGTGGACTTTTTGGTTACTTCCATATCTTGGCTATTGTAATACTGTGCCATGCAGATTTGCCTGCCTGTGTCTTTCCAATTCTCTCTTCTTAGATTATAGGTCGACGAGTGAGCCTGCTGGATCATATGGTAGCTCAATGTTTACCTTTTTAAGGCACCTCCATTCTGCTCTCATTCGTGGCCCTCTCCAACTTACGTCCCACTTGTATTTGAGGGTATGCATTTCTCCACAACACCTTCAGCATTTATTGTTTGTAGTTTCCTTGCTGATGGTTATTCTGACAATTGTGAGCTGATACCTTTTTGTGGTTGAATTCGCACGTGCCTCATAATCCGTTGAAATTGAGCTTTAAGGCATGTCCTTTTTATTTTTCAAGCTGTGATTACCCCTTAGTTCTTCAAATTGTTCTCTTAAAGTATGCGTCACATTTTGAAATGTTTTGGCCATTACCTCCCTCAAGACATTTTGAGGGCAGGTTTCATTTACAGTTCTGCAGTACTTGTTCCTATGAAATGACCATTACACAGGCTTTAATGCTGCTTTTGCAGATAACTGCCAGAGGGTGGCAGCCTTTCTATGTTCCCCACCCTGGTAACTAGGGAGAAGCCCTTGCGGCCTGTGGTGTTTCTCGGTTATAAATTAGAGTGGAGTGTGCCCGGACAAACCCACACAAGCTGATGTCTCCTTACTTTTGTTGGAGTTTTAAATTTAATTTTTATTTTTTATTGGAGTAATTTTCCACCGTGTACGTGGACCACTTCTACTTTGTGCATTCCTCGGTTGATGGACATTTTCATTGCTTCCAAGCGTTGGCTATGGTAAATATTGTTGGAGTGCAGGATTGCCAGCCTGTGACTTTTTGATTCTCATTTTCACAGGTGATAGGCCCAGCAGTGGGTGTGATTGACTGACTGGTAGCACCGTGTTTTCCTTTTCAAAGCACCTTCTTTGTGTTTTCATTACTGGCACTTACCACGTCCCCCTTAGAATCGAGGGTACGCATTTCTCCACAATCACTTCAGCATTTATTGTTTGCCGCATTTATGCTAATGGCCGTACTGGCTGCTGTGAGCTGATAGGTTTTTGTAATTTGGGTTTGCATGTCTTTGAAAATTCATAAAACTCATCATTTTTCTCCACCGTTTACTTTTCTGTTAAAAAAAAGGAAACAGTTGGGAGTACAATATATCTCTTGAAATTGTCTTCTTGGAAGGTTGCCCTATTTTGAAATTTTTGGTCGATTTTCCACCCCAGAATTTTTTTAGAGAACAGGTGTCATTTCCCGAACTGCAAGTTTGGTGAATATTTAGTGACCTTTAGTAATGGGTTTAAAGCTGCTGTTGTGGGAAGTGGCCTCAAGAAGGCAGCATTTCTCCATTCCCAAATCTGGGTAGTGGGGCAGCAGAGCCTTTCTGGCAGTCGTGTTCCTAGGTTGTAAATTAAATTGGAATGTGCATGGAGAAACCCCCATACTTTTATGTCTCTTTATTTCTTCTTGGGTTTAAAATTTTTTTTTAATTGGGGTAAAGCTTAGAATATTGTTTGTCCTAGGTGTACACAATCTGGTTCATTTGTACATTATATATATCTATTCAAGTACAGATCCTCTTCCCATGTAAAATGTTACAGAGGTTTCCGCAGACCTCCCTTGCTACATGGTCGGTCTTTTTGAGAAATGTATATAATATGTGTTTGTATAGATATAGCAACACTAATCTTAATTTATCCTTTCTCCCCACCTTTCCTTTTAGATGAGCATAGTTTGTTTTCTAAGTCTGTGAGTGTCTTTCTCTGTGGAAATATATTCATTTGTGTCAGTTATTAGATAACGCCTATAAGTGATATGATAGAATACAGGTCTTTGGTTTCCGAGTTACCTCATGTTTCGTGATTATCTCCAGACTCATTTGTGGTGCCTCAGAGAGCAATGGTTCATTGTTTTCCATGGCTAATATTCCATTGTGTACATGGACCACTTCTTCTTTATCCATTCACCTGTTGTTGGACATTTTCATTGCTTCACTGTCTTGGCTATTGTGAATAAGGCTGCACTGCAGGTTTTGCGGCCTGAGTCTTCTCGATTCTTGTCTTCTCAGGTGAGAGGTCCAATGGTGCGCCTGCTGGATTGAATGGTACCTCCATTTTTACTTTTAAACACAGCTCCTTTCTGTTCTCATTATTGGCTGTTACCCCTTTACGTCTCACCAGCAGGTAGAGGGGACACAGTTCTCTAAAACCCCTTCAGCATTTATTGTTTGTAGACTTTTTGCTGATGGTCAGTCGACTGGTGTAAGTTGAAACTTTTTGTAGATTAGATTGCATGCGTCTAACACTCCCTGAGGTTGAGCTTTTATCCATTTTCCTTTTTTTTAAAAAGAGTGTGAGTAAAACATAACTCTTCATAATCTCTTCTTGAAACATTTGCCTGTTTTGAATTTTTTTGTCCATTCCCACCTTCAGCACATTTTTTTAGGGCAGGTGTCCTTTAGCGCCCTGAGTCCTTGTGAATGTTAAGTGAGCATTAGCTGTGAGTTTAAAGCTGCTCTTGCAGGAGACAGCCACAAGGTGGCAGCGTTTCTCCTTTACCAAATATGGTTACTACGGAAACAGAGCCTTAATGGAAGTGGTGTTCTAGGTTGTATATTAGAATGGAATGTGCCAGGAAAAAGCCCTTTAAGTTTATGTCTGATTACTTCTTGTTCATATTTGTAATTTACTTTTATTTTTTATCCCAGCAAATTTGATTACAATGGTTTGATTGCTCTAGGTGTGCAAGATGTGGTTCTTTCACACATATACATGTATCTATTCTTCCTCGAATCCTTTTCCCATGTAGGGTTATGACACAATGTTGAGTAGTCTTCTCCTGGTCTTCCGTACGTCTTTGGTGGTTATATATTTCACATGGTTTGTATATCTCTGTTAACCTCAATATGATAATGTATCCAATCCTCATCCCTTTCTATATGGTGAACCATAAGTTTTTTTCATGAATCTGTGATTGCCTTTCTCTGTGGAAATATCTACATTGGCATCAATTTTTAAGTAACTCCTAAAAGTGAATTGAAAGCATATGTGTCTCTTGCTTTCTCACTTACTACAGGTGGCGTGATTACATCTAGACTCATCCATGGTGCTGCAAATGGCATTGTTTCATTTTTTTCACTAGCGAATATTCCATCTGTACATGGAGGAGTTCTTCTTTGTCCACCCATCTGTTGGTAGACTTTTTGGTTACTTCCATATGCTGGCTATTGTAATACTGTGCCATGCAGATTTGCCTGCCTGTGTCTTTCCAATTCTCTCTTCTTAGATTATAGGTCGAGGAGTGGGCCTGCTGGATCATATGGTAGCTCAATGTTTACCTTTTTAAGGCACCTCCATTCTGCTGTCATCCGTAGCCCTCTCCAACTTACGTCCCACTTGAATTTGAGGGTATGCATTTCTCCACAACACCTTCAGCATTTATTGTTTGTAGTTTCCTTGCTGATGGTTATTCTGACAAGTGTGAGCTGATACCTCTTTGTGGTTGAATTTGCATGTGCCTCATAATCCGGTGAAATTGAGCTTTAAGGCATGTCCTTTTTATTTTTCAAGCTGTGATTACTCCTTAGTTCTTCAAAGTGATCTCTTAAAATATGTGTCACATTTTGAAATGTTTTGGCCATTACCTCCCTCAAGACATTTTGAGGGCAGGTTTCATTTACAGTCCTGCAGTACTTGTTCCTATGAAATGACCATGAGCACAGGCTTTAAAGCTGCTTTTGCAGGTAACTGCCAGAGGGTGGCAGCCTTTCTATGTTCCCCACCCTGGTACCTAGGGAAAAGCCCTTGCGGCTTGTGGTGTTTCTCGGTTATAAATTAGAGTGGAGTGTGCCCGGACAAACCCACACAAGCTGATGTCTCCTGAATTTTGTTGGTTTTTTAAATGTAATTTTTATTTTTTATTAGAGTAATTTCCCACTGGGTACGTGGAGCACTTCTACTTTGTGCATTCCTCGGTTGATGGACATTTTCATTGCTTCCAGGTGTTGGCTATGGTAAATGTTGTTGGAGTGCTGGATTGCCAGCCTGTGACTTTTTAATTCTCATTTTCTCAGGTGATAGGCCCAGCAGTGGGTGTGATTGATTGACTGGTAGCACCGTGTTTCCCTTTTCAAAGCACCTTCTTTGTGTTTTCTTTAGTGCCTCTTACCACGTCCCCCTTAGAATCGAGGGTACGCATTCCTCCACAATCGATTTAGCATTTATTGTTTGCAGCATTTATGCTAATGGCCCTACTGGCTGCTGTGAGCTGATAGGGTTTTGTAATTTGGGTTTGCATGTCTTTGAAAATTCGTAAAACTCACCATTTTTCTCCACCGTTTTCTTTTCTGTTAAAAAAAGGAAACAATTGGGAGTACAATATAACTCTTGAAATTCTCTTCTTGGAAGGTTGCCGTCTTTTGAATTTTTTGGTCGATTTTCCACCCCAGAGTTTTTTTAGAGAGTAGGTGTCATTTCCCGAACTGCAACATTGGTGAATATTTAGTGACATTTAGCAATGGGTTTAAAGCTGCTGTTGTGGGAAGTGGCCTCAAGCAGGCAGCATTTCTCCATTCCCAAGTCTGGGTACTAGGGCAGCAGAGCCTTTCTGGAAGTCGTGTTGCTAGGTTGTAAATTACATTGTAATGTGCATGGAGAAAGCCCCATAAGTTTATGTGTCATTATTTGTTCTTGGATTTTAAAAGTGTTTTAATTGGGGTAAAGCTTAGAATATTGTTTGTCCTAGGTGTACACAATCTGGTTCATTTGTACATTATATATGTCTATTCAAGTACAGATCCTCTTCCCATGTAAAATGTTACTGAGGGTTCCGCAGACCTCACTTGCTATATGGTCGGTCTTTTTGAGATATGTTTATAATATGTGTTTGTATACATATAGTAACACTAATCTTAATTTATCCCTTCCCCCCACCTTTCCTTTTAGATGAGCACAGTTTGTTTTCTAAGTCTGTGAGTGTCTTTCTCTGTGGAAATATATTCATTTGTGTCAGTTATTAGATAACGCCTATAAGTGATATCATAGAATATAGGTCTTTTGCTCTCCGACTTACCTCATGTTTCGTGATTATCTCCAGACTCATTTGTGGTGCCTCAGAGAGCAATGGTTCATTGTTTTCCATGGCTAATATTCCATTGTGTACATGGACCACTTCTTCTTTATCCATTCACCTGTTGTTGGGCATTTTCATTGCTTCACTGTCTTGGCTATTGTGAATAAGGCTGCACTGCAGCTTTTGCGGCCTGAGTCTTCTCGATTCTTGTCTTCTCAGGTGAGAGGTCCAATGGTGCGCCTGCTGGCCTGAATGGTACCTCCATTTTTACTTTTAAACACAGCTCCTTTCTGTTCTCATTATTGGCTGTTACCCCTTTACGGCTCACCAGCAGGTAGAGGGTACACAGTTCTCTAAAACCCCTTCAGCATGTATTGTTTGTAGACTTTTTGCTGATGGTCAGTCGACTGGTGTAAGTTGAAACTTTTTTATAGAATAGATTGCATGGGTCTAACACTCCCTGAGGTTGAGCTTTTATCCATTTTCCTTTTTTTTAAAACACCGTGAGTAAAACTTAACTCTTCATACTCTCTTCTTGAAACATTTGCCTGTTTTGAATTTTTTTGTCCATTCCCTCCTTCAGCACATTTTTTTTAGGGCAGGTGTCCTTTACAGCCCTGAGTCCTTGTGTATGTTAAGTGAGCATTAGCTGTGAGTTTAAAGCTGCTCTTGCAGGAAACGGCCACAAGGTGGCAGCATTTCTCCTTTTCCAAATTTCGTAACTAGGGAAACAGAGGCTTAATGGAAGTGGTGTTCTAGGTTGTAAATTAGAATGGAATGTGCCAGGAAAAAGCCCTTTAAGTTTATGTCTCATAACTTCTTGTTCATATTTGTAATTTACTTTTTATTCTTTATCCCAGCACATTTGATTACAATGGTTTGTTTTTTCTAGGTGTGCAAGATGTGCTTCTTTCACACATATACATGTATCTATTCTTCCACGCATCCTTTTCCCATGTAGGTCATGACACAATGTTGAGTAGTCTTCTCCTGGTCTTCCGTACGTCTTTGGTGATTATATATTTCACATGGTTTGTATATCTCTGTTAACCCCAATATGGTAATGTATCCAATCCTCATCCCTTTCTATTTGGTGAACCATAAGATTTTTTTAATGAATCTCTGATTGCCTTTCTCTGTGGAAATATCTTCACTGGTATTAATTTTTAAGTAACTCCTAAAAGTGATATGATAGGATATGTGTCTTTTGCTTTCTCACTTACTACAGGTGGCGTGCTTACGTCTAGACTCATGTATGGGCTGCAAATGGCATTGTTTCATTTTTTTCACTAGCGAATATTCCATCTGTACATGGAGGAGTTCTTCTTTGTCCACCCATCTGTTGGTGGACTTTTTGGTTACTTCCATATCTTGGCTATTGTAATACTGTGCCATGCAGATTTGCCTGCCTGTGTCTTTCCAATTCTCTCTTCTTAGATTATAGGTCGAGGAGTGAGCCTGCTGGATCATATGGTAGCTCAATGTTTACCTTTTTAAGGCACCTCCATTCTGCTCTCATTCGTGGCCCTCTCCAACTTACGTCCCACTTGTATTTGAGGGTATGCATTTCTCCACAACACCTTCAGCATTTATTGTTTGTAGTTTCCTTGCTGATGGTTATTCTGACAATTGTGAGCTGATACCTTTTTGTGGTTGAATTCGCACGTGCCTCATAATCCGTTGAAATTGAGCTTTAAGGCATGTCCTTTTTATTTTTCAAGCTGTGATTACCCCTTAGTTCTTCAAATTGTTCTCTTAAAGTATGCGTCACATTTTGAAATGTTTTGGCCATTACCTCCCTCAAGACATTTTGAGGGCAGGTTTCATTTACAGTTCTGCAGTACTTGTTCCTATGAAATGACCATTACACAGGCTTTAATGCTGCTTTTGCAGATAACTGCCAGAGGGTGGCAGCCTTTCTATGTTCCCCACCCTGGTAACTAGGGAGAAGCCCTTGCGGCCTGTGGTGTTTCTCGGTTATAAATTAGAGTGGAGTGTGCCCGGACAAACCCACACAAGCTGATGTCTCCTTACTTTTGTTGGAGTTTTAAATTTAATTTTTATTTTTTATTGGAGTAATTTTCCACCGTGTACGTGGACCACTTCTACTTTGTGCATTCCTCGGTTGATGGACATTTTCATTGCTTCCAAGCGTTGGCTATGGTAAATATTGTTGGAGTGCAGGATTGCCAGCCTGTGACTTTTTGATTCTCATTTTCACAGGTGATAGGCCCAGCAGTGGGTGTGATTGACTGACTGGTAGCACCGTGTTTTCCTTTTCAAAGCACCTTCTTTGTGTTTTCATTACTGGCACTTACCACGTCCCCCTTAGAATCGAGGGTACGCATTTCTCCACAATCGCTTCAGCATTTATTGTTTGCCGCATTTATGCTAATGGCCGTACTGGCTGCTGTGAGCTGATAGGTTTTTGTAATTTGGGTTTGCATGTCTTTGAAAATTCATAAAACTCATCATTTTTCTCCACCGTTTACTTTTCTGTTAAAAAAAAGGAAACAGTTGGGAGTACAATATATCTCTTGAAATTGTCTTCTTGGAAGGTTGCCCTATTTTGAAATTTTTGGTCGATTTTCCACCCCAGAATTTTTTTAGAGAACAGGTGTCATTTCCCGAACTGCAAGTTTGGTGAATATTTAGTGACCTTTAGCAATGGGTTTAAAGCTGCTGTTGTGGGAAGTGGCCTCAAGAAGGCAGCATTTCTCCATTCCCAAATCTGGGTAGTGGGGCAGCAGAGCCTTTCTGGCAGTCGTGTTCCTAGGTTGTAAATTAAATTGGAATGTGCATGGAGAAACCCCCATACTTTTATGTCTCTTTATTTCTTCTTGGGTTTAAATTTTTTTTTTAATTGGGGTAAAGCTTAGAATATTGTTTGTCCTAGGTGTACACAATCTGGTTCATTTGTACATTATATATTTCTATTCAAGTACAGATCCTCTTCCCATGTAAAATGTTACAGAGGGATCCACAGACCTCCCTTGCTACATGGTCGGTCTTTTTGAGATATGTATATAATATGTGTTTGTATAGATATAGCAACACTAATCTTAATTTATCCATTCTCCCCACCTTTCCTTTTAGATGAGCATAGTTTGTTTTCTAAGTCTGTGAGTGTCTTTCTCTGTGGAAATATATTCATTTGTGTCAGTTATTAGATAACGCCTATAAGTGATATCATAGAATACAGGTCTTTGGTTTCCGAGTTACCTCATGTTTCGTGATTATCTCCAGACTCATTTGTGGTGCCTCAAAGAGCAATGGTTCATTGTTTTCCATGGCTAATATCCCATTGTGTACATGGACCACTTCTTCTTTATCCATTCACCTGTTCTTGGACATTTTGATTGCTTCACTGTCTTGGCTATTGTGAATAAGGCTGCACTGCAGCTTTTGCGGCCTGTGTCTTCTCGATTCTTGTCTTCTCAGGTGAAAGGTCCAATGGTGCGCCTGCCGGATTGAATGGTACCTCCATTTTTACTTTTAAACACAGCTCCTTTCTGTTCTCATTATTGGCTGTTACCCCTTTCCGTCTCACCAGCAGGTAGAGGGTACACAGTTCTCTAAAACCCCTTCAGGATTTATTGTTTGTTGACTTTTTGCTGATGATCAGTCGACTGGTGTAAGTTGAAACTTTTTGTAGATTAGATTGCATGCGTCTAACACTCCCTGAGGTTGAGCTTTTATCCATTTTCCTTTTTTTTAAAAAGAGTGTGAGTAAAACATAACTCTTCATAATCTCTTCTTGAAACATTTGCCTGTTTTGAATTTTTTTGTCCATTCCCACCTTCAGCACATTTTTTTAGGGCAGGTGTCCTTTAGAGCCCTGAGTCCTTGTGAATGTTAAGTGAGCATTAGCTGTGAGTTTAAAGCTGCTCTTGCAGGAGACAGCCACAAGGTGGCAGCGTTTCTCCTTTACCAAATTTGGTTACTACGGAAACAGAGCCTTAATGGAAGTGGTGTTCTAGGTTGTATATTAGAATGGAATGTGCCAGGAAAAAGCCCTTTAAGTTTATGTCTGATTACTTCTTGTTCATATTTGTAATTTACTTTTATTTTTTATCCCAGCAAATTTGATTACAATGGTTTGATTGCTCTAGGTGTGCAAGATGTGGTTCTTTCACACATATACATGTATCTATTCTTCCTCGAATCCTTTTCCCATGTAGGGTTATGACACAATGTTGAGTAGTCTTCTCCTGGTCTTCCGTACGTCTTTGGTGGTTATATATTTCACATGGTTTGTATATCTCTGTTAACCTCAATATGATAATGTATCCAATCCTCATCCCTTTCTATATGGTGAACCATAAGTTTTTTTTCATGAATCTGTGATTGCCTTTCTCTGTGGAAATATCTACATTGGCATCAATTTTTAAGTAACTCCTAAAAGTGAATTGAAAGCATATGTGTCTCTTGCTTTCTCACTTACTACAGGTGGCGTGATTACATCTAGACTCATCCATGGTGCTGCAAATGGCATTGTTTCATTTTTTTCACTAGCGAATATTCCATCTGTACATGGAGGAGTTCTTCTTTGTCCACCCATCTGTTGGTAGACTTTTTGGTTACTTCCATATGCTGGCTATTGTAATACTGTGCCATGCAGATTTGCCTGCCTGTGTCTTTCCAATTCTCTCTTCTTAGATTATAGGTCGAGGAGTGGGCCTGCTGGATCATATGGTAGCTCAATGTTTACCTTTTTAAGGCACCTCCATTCTGCTGTCATTCGTAGCCCTCTCCAACTTACGTCCCACTTGAATTTGAGGGTATGCATTTCTCCACAACACCTTCAGCATTTATTGTTTGTAGTTTCCTTGCTGATGGTTATTCTGACAAGTGTGAGCTGATACCTCTTTGTGGTTGAATTTGCATGTGCCTCATAATCCGGTGAAATTGAGCTTTAAGGCATGTCCTTTTTATTTTTCAAGCTGTGATTACTCCTTAGATCTTCAAAGTGATCTCTTAAAATATGTGTCACATTTTGAAATGTTTTGGCCATTACCTCCCTCAAGACATTTTGAGGGCAGGTTTCATTTACAGTCCTGCAGTACTTGTACCTATGAAATGACCATGAGCACAGGCTTTAAAGCTGCTTTTGCAGGTAACTGCCAGAGGGTGGCAGCCTTTCTATGTTCCCCACCCTGGTACCTAGGGAAAAGCCCTTGCGGCTTGTGGTGTTTCTCGGTTATAAATTAGAGTGGAGTGTGCCCGGACAAACCCACACAAGCTGATGTCTCCTGAATTTTGTTGGTTTTTTAAATGTAATTTTTATTTTTTATTAGAGTAATTTCCCACTGGGTACGTGGAGCACTTCTACTTTGTGCATTCCTCGGTTGATGGACATTTTCATTGCTTCCAGGTGTTGGCTATGGTAAATGTTGTTGGAGTGCTGGATTGCCAGCCTGTGACTTTTTAATTCTCATTTTCTCAGGTGATAGGCCCAGCAGTGGGTGTGATTGATTGACTGGTAGCACCGTGTTTCCCTTTTCAAAGCACCTTCTTTGTGTTTTCTTTAGTGCCTCTTACCACGTCCCCCTTAGAATCGAGGGTACGCATTCCTCCACAATCGATTTAGCATTTATTGTTTGCAGCATTTATGCTAATGGCCCTACTGGCTGCTGTGAGCTGATAGGGTTTTGTAATTTGGGTTTGCATGTCTTTGAAAATTCGTAAAACTCACCATTTTTCTCCACCGTTTTCTTTTCTGTTAAAAAAAGGAAACAATTGGGAGTACAATATAACTCTTGAAATTCTCTTCTTGGAAGGTTGCCGTCTTTTGAATTTTTTGGTCGATTTTCCACCCCAGAGTTTTTTTAGAGAGTAGGTGTCATTTCCCGAACTGCAACATTGGTGAATATTTAGTGACATTTAGCAATGGGTTTAAAGCTGCTGTTGTGGGAAGTGGCCTCAAGCAGGCAGCATTTCTCCATTCCCAAGTCTGGGTACTAGGGCAGCAGAGCCTTTCTGGAAGTCGTGTTGCTAGGTTGTAAATTACATTGTAATGTGCATGGAGAAAGCCCCATAAGTTTATGTGTCATTATTTGTTCTTGGATTTTAAAAGTGTTTTAATTGGGGTAAAGCTTAGAATATTGTTTGTCCTAGGTGTACACAATCTGGTTCATTTGTACATTATATATGTCTATTCAAGTACAGATCCTCTTCCCATGTAAAATGTTACTGAGGATTCCGCAGACCTCACTTGCTATATGGTCGGTCTTTTTGAGATATGTTTATAATATGTGTTTGTATACATATAGTAACACTAATCTTAATTTATCCCTTCCCCCCACCTTTCCTTTTAGATGAGCACAGTTTGTTTTCTAAGTCTGTGAGTGTCTTTCTCTGTGGAAATATGTTCATTTGTGTCAGTTATTAGATAACGCCTATAAGTGATATCATAGAATATAGGTCTTTTGCTCTCCGACTTACCTCATGTTTCGTGATTATCTCCAGACTCATTTGTGGTGCCTCAGAGAGCAATGGTTCATTGTTTTCCATGGCTAATATTCCATTGTGTACATGGACCACTTCTTCTTTATCCATTCACCTCTTGTTGGATATTTTGATTGCTTCACTGTCTTGGCTATTGTGAATAAGGCTGCACTGCAGCTTTTGCGGCCTGAGTCTTCTCGATTCTTGTCTTCTCAGGTGAGAGGTCCAATGGTGCGCCTGCTGGCTTGAATGGTACCTCCATTTTTACTTTTAAACACAGCTCCTTTCTGTTCTCATTATTGGCTGTTACCCCTTTACGTCTCACCAGCCGGTAGAGGGTACACAGTTCTCTAAAACCCCTTCAGCATGTATTGTTTGTAGACTTTTTGCTGATGGTCAGTCGACTGGTGTAAGTTGAAACTTTTTATAGAATAGATTGCATGGGTCTAACACTCCCTGAGGTTGAGCTTTTATCCATTTTCCTTTTTTTTAAAACACCGTGAGTAAAACTTAACTCTTCATACTCTCTTCTTGAAACATTTGCCTGTTTTGAATTTTTTTGTCCATTCCCTCCTTCAGCACATTTTTTTTTAGGGCAGGTGTCCTTTACAGCCCTGAGTCCTTGTGTATGTTAAGTGAGCATTAGCTGTGAGTTTAAAGCTGCTCTTGCAGGAAACGGCCACAAGGTGGCAGCATTTCTCCTTTTCCAAATTTCGTAACTAGGGAAACAGAGGCTTAATGGAAGTGGTGTTCTAGGTTGTAAATTAGAATGGAATGTGCCAGGAAAAAGCCCTTTAAGTTTATGTCTCATAACTTCTTGTTCATATTTGTAATTTACTTTTTATTCTTTATCCCAGCACATTTGATTACAATGGTTTGTTTTTTCTAGGTGTGCAAGATGTGCTTCTTTCACACATATACATGTATCTATTCTTCCACGCATCCTTTTCCCATGTAGGTCATGACACAATGTTGAGTAGTCTTCTCCTGGTCTTCCGTACGTCTTTGGTGATTATATATTTCACATGGTTTGTATATCTCTGTTAACCCCAATATGGTAATGTATCCAATCCTCATCCCTTTCTATTTGGTGAACCATAAGATTTTTTTAATGAATCTCTGATTGCCTTTCTCTGTGGAAATATCTTCACTGGTATTAATTTTTAAGTAACTCCTAAAAGTGATATGATAGGATATGTGTCTTTTGCTTTCTCACTTACTACAGGTGGCGTGCTTACGTCTAGACTCATGTATGGGCTGCAAATGGCATTGTTTCATTTTTTTCACTAGCGAATATTCCATCTGTACATGGAGGAGTTCTTCTTTGTCCACCCATCTGTTGGTGGACTTTTTGGTTACTTCCATATCTTGGCTATTGTAATACTGTGCCATGCAGATTTGCCTGCCTGTGTCTTTCCAATTCTCTCTTCTTAGATTATAGGTCGAGGAGTGAGCCTGCTGGATCATATGGTAGCTCAATGTTTACCTTTTTAAGGCACCTCCATTCTGCTCTCATTCGTGGCCCTCTCCAACTTACGTCCCACTTGTATTTGAGGGTATGCATTTCTCCACAACACCTTCAGCATTTATTGTTTGTAGTTTCCTTGCTGATGGTTATTCTGACAATTGTGAGCTGATACCTTTTTGTGGTTGAATTCGCACGTGCCTCATAATCCGTTGAAATTGAGCTTTAAGGCATGTCCTTTTTATTTTTCAAGCTGTGATTACCCCTTAGTTCTTCAAATTGTTCTCTTAAAGTATGCGTCACATTTTGAAATGTTTTGGCCATTACCTCCCTCAAGACATTTTGAGGGCAGGTTTCATTTACAGTTCTGCAGTACTTGTTCCTATGAAATGACCATTACACAGGCTTTAATGCTGCTTTTGCAGATAACTGCCAGAGGGTGGCAGCCTTTCTATGTTCCCCACCCTGGTAACTAGGGAGAAGCCCTTGCGGCCTGTGGTGTTTCTCGGTTATAAATTAGAGTGGAGTGTGCCCGGACAAACCCACACAAGCTGATGTCTCCTTACTTTTGTTGGAGTTTTAAATTTAATTTTTATTTTTTATTGGAGTAATTTTCCACCGTGTACGTGGACCACTTCTACTTTGTGCATTCCTCGGTTGATGGACATTTTCATTGCTTCCAAGCGTTGGCTATGGTAAATATTGTTGGAGTGCAGGATTGCCAGCCTGTGACTTTTTGATTCTCATTTTCACAGGTGATAGGCCCAGCAGTGGGTGTGATTGACTGACTGGTAGCACCGTGTTTTCCTTTTCAAAGCACCTTCTTTGTGTTTTCATTACTGGCACTTACCACGTCCCCCTTAGAATCGAGGGTACGCATTTCTCCACAATCACTTCAGCATTTATTGTTTGCCGCATTTATGCTAATGGCCGTACTGGCTGCTGTGAGCTGATAGGTTTTTGTAATTTGGGTTTGCATGTCTTTGAAAATTCATAAAACTCATCATTTTTCTCCACCGTTTACTTTTCTGTTAAAAAAAAGGAAACAGTTGGGAGTACAATATATCTCTTGAAATTGTCTTCTTGGAAGGTTGCCCTATTTTGAAACTTTTGGTCGATTTTCCACCCCAGAATTTTTTTAGAGAACAGGTGTCATTTCCCGAACTGCAAGTTTGGTGAATATTTAGTGACCTTTAGCAATGGGTTTAAAGCTGCTGTTGTGGGAAGTGGCCTCAAGAAGGCAGCATTTCTCCATTCCCAAATCTGGGTAGTGGGGCAGCAGAGCCTTTCTGGCAGTCGTGTTCCTAGGTTGTAAATTAAATTGGAATGTGCATGGAGAAACCCCCATACTTTTATGTCTCTTTATTTCTTCTTGGGTTTAAAATTTTTTTTTAATTGGGGTAAAGCTTAGAATATTGTTTGTCCTAGGTGTACACAATCTGGTTCATTTGTACATTATATATTTCTATTCAAGTACAGATCCTCTTCCCATGTAAAATGTTACAGAGGGATCCACAGACCTCCCTTGCTACATGGTCGGTCTTTTTGAGATATGTATATAATATGTGTTTGTATAGATATAGCAACACTAATCTTAATTTATCCATTCTCCCCACCTTTCCTTTTAGATGAGCATAGTTTGTTTTCTAAGTCTGTGAGTGTCTTTCTCTGTGGAAATATATTCATTTGTGTCAGTTATTAGATAACGCCTATAAGTGATATCATAGAATACAGGTCTTTGGTTTCCGAGTTACCTCATGTTTCGTGATTATCTCCAGACTCATTTGTGGTGCCTCAAAGAGCAATGGTTCATTGTTTTCCATGGCTAATATCCCATTGTGTACATGGACCACTTCTTCTTTATCCATTCACCTGTTCTTGGACATTTTGATTGCTTCACTGTCTTGGCTATTGTGAATAAGGCTGCACTGCAGCTTTTGCGGCCTGTGTCTTCTCGATTCTTGTCTTCTCAGGTGAAAGGTCCAATGGTGCGCCTGCCGGATTGAATGGTACCTCCATTTTTACTTTTAAACACAGCTCCTTTCTGTTCTCATTATTGGCTGTTACCCCTTTCCGTCTCACCAGCAGGTAGAGGGTACACAGTTCTCTAAAACCCCTTCAGGATTTATTGTTTGTTGACTTTTTGCTGATGATCAGTCGACTGGTGTAAGTTGAAACTTTTTGTAGATTAGATTGCATGCGTCTAACACTCCCTGAGGTTGAGCTTTTATCCATTTTCCTTTTTTTTAAAAAGAGTGTGAGTAAAACATAACTCTTCATAATCTCTTCTTGAAACATTTGCCTGTTTTGAATTTTTTTGTCCATTCCCACCTTCAGCACATTTTTTTAGGGCAGGTGTCCTTTAGAGCCCTGAGTCCTTGTGAATGTTAAGTGAGCATTAGCTGTGAGTTTAAAGCTGCTCTTGCAGGAGACAGCCACAAGGTGGCAGCGTTTCTCCTTTACCAAATTTGGTTACTACGGAAACAGAGCCTTAATGGAAGTGGTGTTCTAGGTTGTATATTAGAATGGAATGTGCCAGGAAAAAGCCCTTTAAGTTTATGTCTGATTACTTCTTGTTCATATTTGTAATTTACTTTTATTTTTTATCCCAGCAAATTTGATTACAATGGTTTGATTGCTCTAGGTGTGCAAGATGTGGTTCTTTCACACATATACATGTATCTATTCTTCCTCGAATCCTTTTCCCATGTAGGGTTATGACACAATGTTGAGTAGTCTTCTCCTGGTCTTCCGTACGTCTTTGGTGGTTATATATTTCACATGGTTTGTATATCTCTGTTAACCTCAATATGATAATGTATCCAATCCTCATCCCTTTCTATATGGTGAACCATAAGTTTTTTTTCATGAATCTGTGATTGCCTTTCTCTGTGGAAATATCTACATTGGCATCAATTTTTAAGTAACTCCTAAAAGTGAATTGAAAGCATATGTGTCTCTTGCTTTCTCACTTACTACAGGTGGCGTGATTACATCTAGACTCATCCATGGTGCTGCAAATGGCATTGTTTCATTTTTTTCACTAGCAAATATTCCATCTGTACATGGAGGAGTTCTTCTTTGTCCACCCATCTGTTGGTAGACTTTTTGGTTACTTCCATATGCTGGCTATTGTAATACTGTGCCATGCAGATTTGCCTGCCTGTGTCTTTCCAATTCTCTCTTCTTAGATTATAGGTCGAGGAGTGGGCCTGCTGGATCATATGGTAGCTCAATGTTTACCTTTTTAAGGCACCTCCATTCTGCTGTCATTCGTAGCCCTCTCCAACTTACGTCCCATTTGAATTTGAGGGTATGCATTTCTCCACAACACCTTCAGCATTTATTGTTTGTAGTTTCCTTGCTGATGGTTATTCTGACAAGTGTGAGCTGATACCTCTTTGTGGTTGAATTTGCATGTGCCTCATAATCCGGTGAAATTGAGCTTTAAGGCATGTCCTTTTTATTTTTCAAGCTGTGATTACTCCTTAGATCTTCAAAGTGATCTCTTAAAATATGTGTCACATTTTGAAATGTTTTGGCCATTACCTCCCTCAAGACATTTTGAGGGCAGGTTTCATTTACAATCCTGCAGTACTTGTTCCTATGAAATGACCATGAGCACAGGCTTTAAAGCTGCTTTTGCAGGTAACTGCCAGAGGGTGGCAGCCTTTCTATGTTCCCCACCCTAGTACCTAGGGAAAAGCCCTTGCGGCTTGTGGTGTTTCTCGGTTATAAATTAGAGTGGAGTGTGCCCGGACAAACCCACACAAGCTGATGTCTCCTGAATTTTGTTGGTTTTTTAAATGTAATTTTTATTTTTTATTAGAGTAATTTCCCACTGGGTACGTGGAGCACTTCTACTTTGTGCATTCCTCGGTTGATGGACATTTTCATTGCTTCCAGGTGTTGGCTATGGTAAATGTTGTTGGAGTGCTGGATTGCCAGCCTGTGACTTTTTAATTCTCATTTTCTCAGGTGATAGGCCCAGCAGTGGGTGTGATTGATTGACTGGTAGCACCGTGTTTCCCTTTTCAAAGCACCTTCTTTGTGTTTTCTTTAGTGCCTCTTACCACGTCCCCCTTAGAATCGAGGGTACGCATTCCTCCACAATCGATTTAGCATTTATTGTTTGCAGCATTTATGCTAATGGCCCTACTGGCTGCTGTGAGCTGATAGGGTTTTGTAATTTGGGTTTGCATGTCTTTGAAAATTCGTAAAACTCACCATTTTTCTCCACCGTTTTCTTTTCTGTTAAAAAAAGGAAACAATTGGGAGTACAATATAACTCTTGAAATTCTCTTCTTGGAAGGTTGCCGTCTTTTGAATTTTTTGGTCGATTTTCCACCCCAGAGTTTTTTTAGAGAGTAGGTGTCATTTCCCGAACTGCAACATTGGTGAATATTTAGTGACATTTAGCAATGGGTTTAAAGCTGCTGTTGTGGGAAGTGGCCTCAAGCAGGCAGCATTTCTCCATTCCCAAGTCTGGGTACTAGGGCAGCAGAGCCTTTCTGGAAGTCGTGTTGCTAGGTTGTAAATTACATTGTAATGTGCATGGAGAAAGCCCCATAAGTTTATGTGTCATTATTTGTTCTTGGATTTTAAAAGTGTTTTAATTGGGGTAAAGCTTAGAATATTGTTTGTCCTAGGTGTACACAATCTGGTTCATTTGTACATTATATATGTCTATTCAAGTACAGATCCTCTTCCCATGTAAAATGTTACTGAGGGTTCCGCAGACCTCACTTGCTATATGGTCGGTCTTTTTGAGATATGTTTATAATATGTGTTTGTATACATATAGTAACACTAATCTTAATTTATCCCTTCCCCCCACCTTTCCTTTTAGATGAGCACAGTTTGTTTTCTAAGTCTGTGAGTGTCTTTCTCTGTGGAAATATGTTCATTTGTGTCAGTTATTAGATAACGCCTATAAGTGATATCATAGAATATAGGTCTTTTGCTCTCCGACTTACCTCATGTTTCGTGATTATCTCCAGACTCATTTGTGGTGCCTCAGAGAGCAATGGTTCATTGTTTTCCATGGCTAATATTCCATTGTGTACATGGACCACTTCTTCTTTATCCATTCACCTGTTGTTGGGCATTTTCATTGCTTCACTGTCTTGGCTATTGTGAATAAGGCTGCACTGCAGCTTTTGCGGCCTGAGTCTTCTCGATTCTTGTCTTCTCAGGTGAGAGGTCCAATGGTGCGCCTGCTGGCTTGAATGGTACCTCCATTTTTACTTTTAAACACAGCTCCTTTCTGTTCTCATTATTGGCTGTTACCCCTTTACGGCTCACCAGCAGGTAGAGGGTACACAGTTCTCTAAAACCCCTTCAGCATGTATTGTTTGTAGACTTTTTGCTGATGGTCAGTCGACTGGTGTAAGTTGAAACTTTTTTATAGAATAGATTGCATGGGTCTAACACTCCCTGAGGTTGAGCTTTTATCCATTTTCCTTTTTTTTAAAACACCGTGAGTAAAACTTAACTCTTCATACTCTCTTCTTGAAACATTTGCCTGTTTTGAATTTTTTTGTCCATTCCCTCCTTCAGCACATTTTTTTTAGGGCAGGTGTCCTTTACAGCCCTGAGTCCTTGTGTATGTTAAGTGAGCATTAGCTGTGAGTTTAAAGCTGCTCTTGCAGGAAACGGCCACAAGGTGGCAGCATTTCTCCTTTTCCAAATTTCGTAACTAGGGAAACAGAGGCTTAATGGAAGTGGTGTTCTAGGTTGTAAATTAGAATGGAATGTGCCAGGAAAAAGCCCTTTAAGTTTATGTCTCATAACTTCTTGTTCATATTTGTAATTTACTTTTTATTCTTTATCCCAGCACATTTGATTACAATGGTTTGTTTTTTCTAGGTGTGCAAGATGTGCTTCTTTCACACATATACATGTATCTATTCTTCCACGCATCCTTTTCCCATGTAGGTCATGACACAATGTTGAGTAGTCTTCTCCTGGTCTTCCGTACGTCTTTGGTGATTATATATTTCACATGGTTTGTATATCTCTGTTAACCCCAATATGGTAATGTATCCAATCCTCATCCCTTTCTATTTGGTGAACCATAAGATTTTTTTAATGAATCTCTGATTGCCTTTCTCTGTGGAAATATCTTCACTGGTATTAATTTTTAAGTAACTCCTAAAAGTGATATGATAGGATATGTGTCTTTTGCTTTCTCACTTACTACAGGTGGCGTGCTTACGTCTAGACTCATGTATGGGCTGCAAATGGCATTGTTTCATTTTTTTCACTAGCGAATATTCCATCTGTACATGGAGGAGTTCTTCTTTGTCCACCCATCTGTTGGTGGACTTTTTGGTTACTTCCATATCTTGGCTATTGTAATACTGTGCCATGCAGATTTGCCTGCCTGTGTCTTTCCAATTCTCTCTTCTTAGATTATAGGTCGAGGAGTGAGCCTGCTGGATCATATGGTAGCTCAATGTTTACCTTTTTAAGGCACCTCCATTCTGCTCTCATTTGTGGCCCTTTCCAACTTACGTCCCCCTTGAAGTTGAGGGTACGCATTTCTCCACAACACCTTCAGCATTTTTGTCTGTAGATTTCTTGTTGATGGTTATTCTGACAATTGTGAGCTGAAAACGTTTTGTGGTTGAATTCGCACGTGCCTCATAATCCGTTGAAATTGAGCTTTAAGGCATGTCCTTTTTAATTTTCAAGCTGTGATTACCCCTTAGTTCTTCAAATTGTTCTCTTAAAGTATGCGTCACATTTTGAAATGTTTTGGCCATTACCTCCCTCAAGACATTTTGAGGGCAGGTTTCATTTACAGTTCTGCAGTACTTGTTCCTATGAAATGACCATTACACAGGCTTTAATGCTGCTTTTGCAGATAACTGCCAGAGGGTGGCAGCCTTTCTATGTTCCCCACCCTGGTAACTAGGGAGAAGCCCTTGCGGCCTGTGGTGTTTCTCGGTTATAAATTAGAGTGGAGTGTGCCCAGACAAACCCACACAAGCTGATGTCTCTTTACTTTTGTTGGAGTTTTAAATTTAATTTTTATTTTTTATTGGAGTAATTTTCCACCGTGTACGTGGACCACTTCTACTTTGTGCATTCCTCGGTTGATGGACATTTTCATTGCTTCCAAGCGTTGGCTATGGTAAATATTGTTGGAGTGCAGGATTGCCAGCCTGTGACTGTTTGATTCTCATTTTCACAGGTGATAGGCCCAGCAGTGGGTGTGATTGACTGACTGGTAGCACCGTGTTTTCCTTTTCAAAGCACCTTCTTTGTATTTTCATTACTGGCACTTACCACGTCCCCCTTAGAATCGAGGGTACGCATTTCTCCACAATCGCTTCAGCATTTATTGTTTGCCGCATTTATGCTAATGGCCGTACTGGCTGCTGTGAGCTGATAAGTTTTTGTAATTTGGGTTTGCATGTCTTTGAAAATTCATAAAACTCATCATTTTTCTCCACCGTTTACTTTTCTGTTAAAAAAAAGGAAACAGTTGGGAGTACAATATATCTCTTGAAATTGTCTTCTTGGAAGGTTGCCCTATTTTGAAATTTTTGGTCGATTTTCCACCCCAGAATTTTTTTAGAGAACAGGTGTCATTTCCCGAACTGCAAGTTTGGTGAATATTTAGTGACCTTTAGCAATGGGTTTAAAGCTGCTTTTGTGGGAAGTGGCCTCAAGAAGGCAGCATTTCTCCATTCCCAAATCTGGGTAGTGGGGCAGCAGAGCCTTTCTGGCAGTCGTGTTCCTAGGTTGTAAATTAAATTGGAATGTGCATGGAGAAACCCCCATACTTTTATGTCTCTTTATTTCTTCTTGGATTTAAATTTTTTTTTTAATTGGGGTAAAGCTTAGAATATTGTTTGTCCTAGGTGTACACAATCTGGTTCATTTGTACATTATATATTTCTATTCAAGTACAGATCCTCTTCCCATGTAAAATGTTACAGAGGGATCCACAGACCTCCCTTGCTACATGGTCGGTCTTTTTGAGATATGTATATAATATGTGTTTGTATAGATATAGCAACACTAATCTTAATTTATCCATTCTCCCCACCTTTCCTTTTAGATGAGCATAGTTTGTTTTCTAAGTCTGTGAGTGTCTTTCTCTGTGGAAATATATTCATTTGTGTCAGTTATTAGATAACGCCTATAAGTGATATCATAGAATACAGGTCTTTGGTTTCCGAGTTACCTCATGTTTCGTGATTATCTCCAGACTCATTTGTGGTGCCTCAAAGAGCAATGGTTCATTGTTTTCCATGGCTAATATCCCATTGTGTACATGGACCACTTCTTCTTTATCCATTCACCTGTTCTTGGACATTTTGATTGCTTCACTGTCTTGGCTATTGTGAATAAGGCTGCACTGCAGCTTTTGCGGCCTGTGTCTTCTCGATTCTTGTCTTCTCAGGTGAAAGGTCCAATGGTGCGCCTGCCGGATTGAATGGTACCTCCATTTTTACTTTTAAACACAGATCCTTTCTGTTCTCATTATTGGCTGTTACCCCTTTCCGTCTCACCAGCAGGTAGAGGGTACACAGTTCTCTAAAACCCCTTCAGGATTTATTGTTTGTTGACTTTTTGCTGATGATCAGTCGACTGGTGTAAGTTGAAACTTTTTGTAGATTAGATTGCATGCGTCTAACACTCCCTGAGGTTGAGCTTTTATCCATTTTCCTTTTTTTTAAAAAGAGTGTGAGTAAAACATAACTCTTCATAATCTCTTCTTGAAACATTTGCCTGTTTTGAATTTTTTTGTCCATTCCCACCTTCAGCACATTTTTTTAGGGCAGGTGTCCTTTAGCGCCCTGAGTCCTTGTGAATGTTAAGTGAGCATTAGCTGTGAGTTTAAAGCTGCTCTTGCAGGAGACAGCCACAAGGTGGCAGCGTTTCTCCTTTACCAAATTTGGTTACTACGGAAACAGAGCCTTAATGGAAGTGGTGTTCTAGGTTGTATATTAGAATGGAATGTGCCAGGAAAAAGCCCTTTAAGTTTATGTCTGATTACTTCTTGTTCATATTTGTAATTTACTTTTATTTTTTATCCCAGCAAATTTGATTACAATGGTTTGATTGCTCTAGGTGTGCAAGATGTGGTTCTTTCACACATATACATGTATCTATTCTTCCTCGAATCCTTTTCCCATGTAGGGTTATGACACAATGTTGAGTAGTCTTCTCCTGGTCTTCCGTACGTCTTTGGTGGTTATATATTTCACATGGTTTGTATATCTCTGTTAACCTCAATATGATAATGTATCCAATCCTCATCCCTTTCTATATGGTGAACCATAAGTATTTTTCATGAATCTGTGATTGCCTTTCTCTGTGGAAATATCTACATTGGCATCAATTTTTAAGTAACTCCTAAAAGTGAATTGAAAGCATATGTGTCTCTTGCTTTCTCACTTACTACAGGTGGCGTGATTACATCTAGACTCATCCATGGTGCTGCAAATGGCATTGTTTCATTTTTTTCACTAGCAAATATTCCATCTGTACATGGAGGAGTTCTTCTTTGTCCACCCATCTGTTGGTAGACTTTTTGGTTACTTCCATATGCTGGCTATTGTAATACTGTGCCATGCAGATTTGCCTGCCTGTGTCTTTCCAATTCTCTCTTCTTAGATTATAGGTCGAGGAGTGGGCCTGCTGGATCATATGGTAGCTCAATGTTTACCTTTTTAAGGCACCTCCATTCTGCTGTCATCCGTAGCCCTCTCCAACTTACGTCCCACTTGAATTTGAGGGTATGCATTTCTCCACAACACCTCCAGCATTTATTGTTTGTAGTTTCCTTGCTGATGGTTATTCTGACAAGTGTGAGCTGATACCTCTTTGTGGTTGAATTTGCATGTGCCTCATAATCCGGTGAAATTGAGCTTTAAGGCATGTCCTTTTTATTTTTCAAGCTGTGATTACTCCTTAGTTCTTCAAACTGATCTCTTAAAATATGTGTCACATTTTGAAATATTTTGGCCATTACCTCCCTCAAGACATTTTGAGGGCAGGTTTCATTTACAATCCTGCAGTACTTGTTCCTATGAAATGACCATGAGCACAGGCTTTAAAGCTGCTTTTGCAGGTAACTGCCAGAGGGTGGCAGCCTTTCTATGTTCCCCACCCTGGTACCTAGGGAAAAGCCCTTGCGGCTTGTGGTGTTTCTCGGTTATAAATTAGAGTGGAGTGTGCCCGGACAAACCCACACAAGCTGATGTCTCCTGAATTTTGTTGGTTTTTTAAATGTAATTTTTATTTTTTATTAGAGTAATTTCCCACTGGGTACGTGGAGCACTTGTACTTTGTGCATTCCTCGGTTGATGGACATTTTCATTGCTTCCAGGTGTTGGCTATGGTAAATGTTGTTGGAGTGCTGGATTGCCAGCCTGTGACTTTTTAATTCTCATTTTCTCAGGTGATAGGCCCAGCAGTGGGTGTGATTGATTGACTGGTAGCACCGTGTTTCCCTTTTCAAAGCACCTTCTTTGTGTTTTCTTTAGTGCCTCTTACCACGTCCCCCTTAGAATCGAGGGTACGCATTCCTCCACAATCGATTTAGCATTTATTGTTTGCAGCATTTATGCTAATGGCCCTACTGGCTGCTGTGAGCTGATAGGGTTTTGTAATTTGGGTTTGCATGTCTTTGAAAATTCGTAAAACTCACCATTTTTCTCCACAGTTTTCTTTTCTGTTAAAAAAAGGAAACAATTGGGAGTACAATATAACTCTTGAAATTCTCTTCTTGGAAGGTTGCCGTCTTTTGAATTTTTTGGTCGATTTTCCACCCCAGAGTTTTTTTAGAGAGTAGGTGTCATTTCCCGAACTGCAACATTGGTGAATATTTAGTGACATTTAGCAATGGGTTTAAAGCTGCTGTTGTGGGAAGTGGCCTCAAGCAGGCAGCATTTCTCCATTCCCAAGTCTCGGTACTAGGGCAGCAGAGCCTTTCTGGAAGTCGTGTTGCTAGGTTGTAAATTACATTGTAATGTGCATGGAGAAAGCCCCATAAGTTTATGTGTCATTATTTGTTCTTGGATTTTAAAAGTGTTTTAATTGGGGTAAAGCTTAGAATATTGTTTGTCCTAGGTGTACACAATCTGGTTCATTTGTACATTATATATGTCTATTCAAGTACAGATCCTCTTCCCATGTAAAATGTTACTGAGGGTTCCGCAGACCTCACTTGCTATATGGTCGGTCTTTTTGAGATATGTTTATAATATGTGTTTGTATACATATAGTAACACTAATCTTAATTTATCCCTTCCCCCCACCTTTCCTTTTAGATGAGCACAGTTTGTTTTCTAAGTCTGTGAGTGTCTTTCTCTGTGGAAATATATTCATTTGTGTCAGTTATTAGATAACGCCTATAAGTGATATCATAGAATATAGGTCTTTTGCTCTCCGACTTACCTCATGTTTCGTGATTATCTCCAGACTCATTTGTGGTGCCTCAGAGAGCAATGGTTCATTGTTTTCCATGGCTAATATTCCATTGTGTACATGGACCACTTCTTCTTTATCCATTCACCTGTTGTTGGGCATTTTCATTGCTTCACTGTCTTGGCTATTGTGAATAAGGCTGCACTGCAGCTTTTGCGGCCTGAGTCTTCTCGATTCTTGTCTTCTCAGGTGAGAGGTCCAATGGTGCGCCTGCTGGCCTGAATGGTACCTCCATTTTTACTTTTAAACACAGCTCCTTTCTGTTCTCATTATTGGCTGTTACCCCTTTACGGCTCACCAGCAGGTAGAGGGTACACAGTTCTCTAAAACCCCTTCAGCATGTATTGTTTGTAGACTTTTTGCTGATGGTCAGTCGACTGGTGTAAGTTGAAACTTTTTTATAGAATAGATTGCATGGGTCTAACACTCCCTGAGGTTGAGCTTTTATCCATTTTCCTTTTTTTTAAAACACCGTGAGTAAAACTTAACTCTTCATACTCTCTTCTTGAAACATTTGCCTGTTTTGAATTTTTTTGTCCATTCCCTCCTTCAGCACATTTTTTTTAGGGCAGGTGTCCTTTACAGCCCTGAGTCCTTGTGTATGTTAAGTGAGCATTAGCTGTGAGTTTAAAGCTGCTCTTGCAGGAAACGGCCACAAGGTGGCAGCATTTCTCCTTTTCCAAATTTCGTAACTAGGGAAACAGAGGCTTAATGGAAGTGGTGTTCTAGGTTGTAAATTAGAATGGAATGTGCCAGGAAAAAGCCCTTTAAGTTTATGTCTCATAACTTCTTGTTCATATTTGTAATTTACTTTTTATTCTTTATCCCAGCACATTTGATTACAATGGTTTGTTTTTTCTAGGTGTGCAAGATGTGCTTCTTTCACACATATACATGTATCTATTCTTCCACGCATCCTTTTCCCATGTAGGTCATGACACAATGTTGAGTAGTCTTCTCCTGGTCTTCCGTACGTCTTTGGTGATTATATATTTCACATGGTTTGTATATCTCTGTTAACCCCAATATGGTAATGTATCCAATCCTCATCCCTTTCTATTTGGTGAACCATAAGATTTTTTTAATGAATCTCTGATTGCCTTTCTCTGTGGAAATATCTTCACTGGTATTAATTTTTAAGTAACTCCTAAAAGTGATATGATAGGATATGTGTCTTTTGCTTTCTCACTTACTACAGGTGGCGTGCTTACGTCTAGACTCATGTATGGGCTGCAAATGGCATTGTTTCATTTTTTTCACTAGCGAATATTCCATCTGTACATGGAGGAGTTCTTCTTTGTCCACCCATCTGTTGGTGGACTTTTTGGTTACTTCCATATCTTGGCTATTGTAATACTGTGCCATGCAGATTTGCCTGCCTGTGTCTTTCCAATTCTCTCTTCTTAGATTATAGGTCGACGAGTGAGCCTGCTGGATCATATGGTAGCTCAATGTTTACCTTTTTAAGGCACCTCCATTCTGCTCTCATTCGTGGCCCTCTCCAACTTACGTCCCACTTGTATTTGAGGGTATGCATTTCTCCACAACACCTTCAGCATTTATTGTTTGTAGTTTCCTTGCTGATGGTTATTCTGACAATTGTGAGCTGATACCTTTTTGTGGTTGAATTCGCACGTGCCTCATAATCCGTTGAAATTGAGCTTTAAGGCATGTCCTTTTTATTTTTCAAGCTGTGATTACCCCTTAGTTCTTCAAATTGTTCTCTTAAAGTATGCGTCACATTTTGAAATGTTTTGGCCATTACCTCCCTCAAGACATTTTGAGGGCAGGTTTCATTTACAGTTCTGCAGTACTTGTTCCTATGAAATGACCATTAGCACAGGCTTTAATGCTGCTTTTGCAGATAACTGCCAGAGGGTAGCAGCCTTTCTATGTTCCAAACCCTGGTAACTAGGGAGAAGACCTTGCGGCCTGTGCTGTTTCTCGGTTATAAATTAGAGTGGAGTGTGCCCGGACAAACCCACACAAGCTGATGTCTCCTTACTTTTGTTGGAGTTTTAAATTTAAATTTTATTTTTTATTGGAGTAATTTTCCACCGTGTACCTGGACCACTTCTACTTTGTGCATTCCTCGGTTGATGGACATTTTCATTGCTTCCAAGCGTTGGCTATGGTAAATATTGTTGGAGTGCAGGATTGCCAGCCTGTGACTTTTTGATTCTCATTTTCACAGGTGATAGGCCCAGCAGTGGGTGTGTTTGACTGACTGGTAGCACCGTGTTTTCCTTTTCAAAGCACCTTCTTTGTGTTTTCATTACTGGCACTTACCACGTCCCCCTTAGAATCGAGGGTACGCATTTCTCCACAATCGCTTCAGCATTTATTGTTTGCCGCATTTATTCTAATGGCCCTCCTGGCTGCTGTGAGCTGATGGGTTTTTGTAATTTGGGTTTGCATGTCTTTGAAAATTCATAAAACTCATCATTTTTCTCCAACGTTTTCTTTTCTGTTAAAAAAATGGAAACAGTTGGGAGTACAATATATCTCTTGAAATTGTCTTCTTGGAAGGCTGCCCTATTTTGAAATTTTTGGTCGATTTTCCACCCCAGAATTTTTTTAGAGAGCAGGTGTCATTTACCGAACTGCAAGTCTGGTGAATATTTAGTGACCTTTAGCAATGGGTTTAAAGCTGCTGTTGTGGGAAGTGGCTTCAAGCAGGCAGCATTTCTCCATTCCCAAATCTGGGTAGTAGGGCAGCAGAGCCTTTCTGGCAGTTGTGTTCCTAGGTTGTAAATTAAATTGGAATGTGCATGGAGAAACCCACATACGTTTATGTCTCATTATTTCTTCTTGGATTTAAAAACATTTTTTAATTGGGGTAAAGCTTAGAATATGGTTTGTCCTAGGTGTACACAATCTGGTTCATTTGTACATTATATATGTCTATTCAAGTACAGATCCTCTTCCCATGTAAAATGTTACAGAGGGTTCCACAGACCTCCCTTGCTACATGGTCGGTCTTTTTGAGATATGTATATAATATGTGTTTGTATAGATATAGCAACACTAACCTTAATTTATCCATTCTCCCCACCTTTCCTTTTAGATGGGCATAGTTTTTTTCTAAGTCTGTGAGTGTCTTTCTCTGTGGAAATATATTCATTTGTGTCAGTTATTAGATAACGCCTATAAGTGATATCATAGAATGCAGGTCTTTGGTTTCCGAGTTACCTCATGTTTCGTGATTATCTCCAGACTCATTTGTGGTGCCTCAAAGAGCAATTGTTCATTGTTTTCCATGGCTAATATCCCATTGTGTACATGGACCATTTCTTCTTTATCCATTCACCTGTTCTTGGACATTTTGATTGCTTCACTGTCTTGACTATTGTGAATAAGGCTGCACAGCAACTTTTGCGGCCTGTGTCTTCTCCATTCTTGTCTTCTCAGGTGAGAGGTCCAATGGTGTGCCTGCTGGATTGAATGGTACCTCCATTTTTACTTTTAAACACAGCTCCTTTCTGTTCTCATTATTGGCTGTTACCCCTTTACGTCTCACCAGCAGGTAGAGGGGACACAGTTCTGAAAAACCCCGTCAGCATTTATTGTTTGTAGACATTTTGCTGATGGTCAGTCGACTGGTCTAAGTTGAAACTTTTTGTAGATTAGATTGCATGGGTCTAACACTCCCTGAGGTTGAGCTTTTATCCATTTTCCTTTTTTTTTTAAAAGAGTGTGAGAAAACTTAACTCTTCATACTCTCATCTTGAAACATTTGCCTGTTTTTGAATTTTTTTGTCCATTCCCTACTTCAGCACAATTTTTTAGGGCAGGTGTCCTTTACAGCCCTGAGTCCTTGTGAATGTTAAGTGACCATTAGCTGTGAGTTTAAAGCTGCTCTTGCAGGAGACGGCCACAAGGTGGCAGCGTTTCTCCTTTACCAAATTTGGTTACTAGGGAAACAGAGCCTTAATGGAAGTGGTGTTCTAGGTTGTATATTAGAATGGAATGTGCCAGGAAAAAGCCCTTTAAGTTTATGTCTGATTACTTCTTGTTCATATTTGTAATTTACTTTTATTTTTTATCCCAGCAAATTTGATTACAATGGTTTGTTTGCTCTAGGTGTGCAAGATGTGGTTGTTTCACACATATACATGTATCTATTCTTCCTCGCATCCTTTTCCCATGTAGGGTTATGACACAATGTTGAGTAGTCTTCTCCTGGTCTTCCGTACGTCTTTGGTGGTTATATATTTCACATGGTTTGTATATCTCTGTTAACCCCAATATGGTAATGTATCCAATCCTCATCCCTTTCTATATGGTGAACCGTAAGTTTTTTCATGAATCTGTGATTGTCTTTCTCTGTGGAAATATCTTCATTGGCATCAATTTTTAAGTAACTCCTAAATGTGAATTGATAGCATATGTGTCTTTTGCCTTCTCACTTACTACAGGTGGCGTGATTACGTCTAGACTCATCTATGGTGCTGCAAATGGCATTGTTTCATTTTTTTCACTAGGGAATCTTCCATCTGTACATGGAGGAGTTCTTCTTTGTCCACCCATCTGTTGGTGGACTTTTTGGTTACTTCCATATGCTGGCTATTGTAATACTGTGCCATGCAGATTTGCCTGCCTGTGTCTTTCCATTTCTCTCTTCTTAGATTATAGGTCGAGGAGTGGGCCTGCTGGATCATATGGTAGCTCAATGTTTACCTTTTTAAGGCACCTCCATTCTGCTCTCATTCGTGGCGCTTTCCAACTTACGTCCCACTTGAAGTTGAGGGTATGCATTTCTCCACAACACCTTCAGCATTTATTGTTTGTAGTTTCCTTGCTGATGGTTCTTCTGACAAGTGTGAGCTGATACCTCTTTGTGGTTGAATTTGCATGTGCCTCATAATCCGGTGAAATTGAGCTTTAAGGCATGTCCTTTTTATTTTTCAAGCTGTGATTACTCCTTAGATCTTCAAAGTGATCTCTTAAAATATGTGTCACATTTTGAAATGTTTTGGCCATTACCTCCCTCAAGACATTTTGAGGGCAGGTTTCATTTACAATCCTGCAGTACTTGTTCCTATGAAATGACCATGAGCACAGGCTTTAAAGCTGCTTTTGCAGGTAACTGCCAGAGGGTGGCAGCCTTTCTATGTTCCCCACCCTGGTACCTAGGGAAAAGCCCTTGCGGCCTGTGGTGTTTCTCGGTTATAAATCAGAGTGGAGTGTGCCCGGATAATACCACACAAGCTGATGTCTCCTGACTTTTGTTGTTTTTTTAAATGTAATTTTTATTTTTTATTAGAGTAATTTCCCACCGGGTACGTGGACCACTTCTACTTTGCACATTCCTCGGTTGATGGACATTTTCATTGCTTCCAGGAGTTGGCTATGGTAAATGTTGTTGGAGTGCTGGATTGCCAGCCTGTGGCTTTTTAATTCGCATTTTCTCAGGTGATAGGCCCAGCAGTGGGTGTGATTGATTGACTGGTAGCACCGTGTTTCCCTTTTCAAAGCACCTTCTTTGTGTTTTCATTATTGCCTCTTACCACGTCCCCCTTAGAATCGAGGGTACGCATTCCACCACAATTGATTTAGCATTTATTGTTTGCAGCATTTATGCTAATGTCCCTACTGGCTGCTGTGAGCTGATAGGGTTTTGTAATTTGGGTTTGCATGTCTTTGAAAATTCGTAAAACTCACCATTTTTCTCCACCGTTTTCTTTTCTGTTAAAAAAAGGAAACAATTGGGAGTACAATATAACTCTTGAAATTCTCTTCTTGGAAGGTTGCCCTGTTTTGAATTTTTTGGTCGATTTTCCACCCCAGAGTTTTTTTAGAGAGCAGGTGTCATTTCCCGAACTGCAAGTTTGGTGAACATTTAGTGACCTTTAGCAATGGGTTTAAAGCTGCAGTTGTGGGAAGTGGCCTCAAGCAGGCAGCATTTCTCCATTCCCAAGTCTGGGTACTAGGGCAGCAGAGCCTTTCTGCAAGTCGTGTTTCTAGGTTGTAAATTACATTGTAATGTGCATGGAGAAAGCCCCATAAGTTTATGTGTCATTATTTCTTCTTGGATTTTAAAAGTGTTTTAATTGGGGTAAAGCTTAGAATACTGTTTGTCCTAGGTGTACACAATCTGATTCATTAGTACATTATATATGTCTATTCAAGTACAGATCCTCTTCCCATGTATAATGTTACAGAGGGTTCCACAGACCTCCGTTGCTACATGGTCGGTCTTTTTGAGATATGTATATAATATGTGTTTGTATAGATATAGCAACACTAATCTTAATTTATCCATTCCCCCCACCTTTCCTTTTAGATGAGCATAGTTTGTTTTCTAAGTCTGTGAGTGTCTTTCTCTGTGGAAATATATTCATTTGTGTCAGTTATTAGATAACGCCTATAAGTGATATCATAGAATACAGGTCTTTGGTTTCCGAGTTACCTCATGTTTCGTGATTATCTCCAGACTCATGTGTGGTGCCTCAGAGAGCAATGGTTCATTGTTTTCCTTGGCTAATATTCCATTGTGTACATGGACCACTTCTTCTTTATCCATTCACCTGTTGTTGGACATTTTCATTGCTTCACTGTCTTGGCTATTGTGAATAAGGCTGCACTGCAGCTTTTGCGGCCTGAGTCTTCTCGATTCTTGTCTTCTCAGGTGAGAGGTCCAATGGTGCGCCTGCTGGATTGAATGGTACCTCCATTTTTACTTTTAAACACAGCTCCTTTCTGTTCTCATTATTGGCTGTTACCCCTTTACGTCTCACCAGCAGGTAGAGGGGACACAGTTCTCTAAAACCCCTTCAGCATTTATTGTTTGTAGACTTTTTGCTGATGGTCAGTCGACTGGTGTAAGTTGAAACTTTTTATAGAATAGATTGCATGGGTCTAACACTCCCTGAGGTTGAGCTTTTATCCATTTTCCTTTTTTTTAAAACGCCGTGAGTAAAACTTAACTCTTCATACTCTCTTCTTGAAACATTTGCCTGTTTTGAATTTTTTTGTCCATTCCCTCCTTCAGCACATTTTTTTAGGACAGGTGTCCTTTACAGCCCTGAGTCCTTGTGTATGTTAAGTGAGCATTAGCTCTGAGTTTAAAGCTGCTCTTGCAGGAAACGGCCACAAGGTGGCAGCATTTCTCCTTTTCCAAATTTCGTAACTAGGGAAACAGAGGCTTAATGGAAGTGGTGTTCTAGGTTGTAAATTAGAATGGAATGTGCCAGGAAAAAGCCCTTTAAGTTTATGTCTCATAACTTCTTGTTCATATTTGTAATTTACTTTTTATTCTTTATCCCAGCACATTTGATTACAATGGTTTGTTTGTTCTAGGTGTGCAAGATGTGCTTCTTTCACACACATACATGTTTCTATTCTTCCACGCATCCTTTTCCCATGTAGGCTATGCCACAATGTTGAGTAGTCTTCTCCTGGTCTTCCGTACGTCTTTGGTGATTATATATTTCACATGGTTTGTATATCTCTGTTAACCCCAATATGGTAATGTATCCAATCCTCATCCCTTTCTATTTGGTGAACCATAAGATTTTTTTAATGAATCTGTGATTGCCTTTCTCTGTGGAAATATCTTCATTGGTATCAATTTTTAAGTAACTCCTAAAAGTGATATGATAGGATATGTGTCTTTTGCTTTCTCACTTACTACAGGTGGCGTGATTACGTCTAGACTCATGTATGGTGCTGCAAATGGCATTGTTTCATTTTTTTCACTAGCGAATATTCCATCTGTACATGGAGGAGTTCTTCTTTGTCCACCCATCTGTTGGTGGACTTTTTGGTTACTTCCATATCTTGGCTATTGTAATACTGTGCCATGCAGATTTGCCTGCCTGTGTCTTTCCAATTCTCTCTTCTTAGATTATATGTCGAGGAGTGGTTCCGCTGGATCATATGGTAGCTCAATGTTTACCTTTTTAAGGCACCTCCATTCTGCTCTCATTTGTGGCCCTTTCCAACTTCCGTCCCCCTTGAAGTTGAGGGTACGCATTTCTCCACAACACCTTCAGCATTTTTGTTTGTAGATTTCTTGTTGATGGTTATTCTGACAATTGTGAGCTGATACCTTTTTGTGGTTGAATTCGCACGTGCCTCATAATCCGTTGAAATTGAGCTTTAAGGCATGTCCTTTTTATTTTTCAAGCTGTGATTACCCCTTAGTTCTTCAAATTGTTTTCTTAAAGTATGTGTCACATTTTGAAATGTTTTGGCCATTACCTCCCTCAAGACATTTTGAGGGCAGGTTTCATTTACAGTTCTGCAGTACTTGTTCCTATGAAATGACCATGAGCACAGGCTTTAATGCTGCTTTTGCAGGTAACTGCCAGAGGGTGGCAGCCTTTCTATGTTCCCCACCCTGGTAACTAGGGAGAAGCCCTTGCGGCCTGTGGTGTTTCTCGGTTATAAATTAGAGTGGAGTGTGCCCGGACAAACCCACACAAGCTGATGTCTCCTTACTTTTGTTGGAGTTTTAAATTTAATTTTTATTTTTTATTGGAGTAATTTTCCACCGTGTACGTGGACCACTTCTACTTTGTGCATTCCTCGGTTGATGGACATTTTCATTGCTTCCAAGCGTTGGCTATGGTAAATATTGTTGGAGTGCAGGATTGCCAGCCTGTGACTTTTTGATTCTCATTTTCACAGGTGATAGGCCCAGCAGTGGGTGTGATTGACTGACTGGTAGCACCGTGTTTTCCTTTTCAAAGCACCTTCTTTGTGTTTTCATTACTGGCACTTACCACGTCCCCGTTAGAATCGAGGGTACGCATTTCTCCACAATCGCTTCAGCATTTATTGTTTGCCGCATTTATGCTAATGGCCATACTGGCTGCTGTGAGCTGATAGGTTTTTGTAATGTGGGTTTGCATGTCTTTGAAAATTCGTAAAACTCATCATTTTTCTCCACCGTTTTCTTTTCTGTTAAAAAAAAGGAAACAGTTGGGAGTACAATATATCTCTTGAAATTGTCTTCTTGGAAGGTTGCCCTATTTTGAAATTTTTGGTCGATTTTCCACCCCAGAATTTTTTTAGAGAGCAGGTGTCATTTCCCGAACTGCAAGTTTGGTGAATATTTAGTGACCTTTAGCAATGGGTTTAAAGCTGCTGTTGTGGGAAGTGGCCTCAAGCAGGCAGCATTTCTCCATTCCCAAATCTGGGTACTAGGGCAGCAGAGCCTTTCTGGCAGTCGTGTTCCTAGGTTGTAAATTAAATTGGAATGTGCATGGAGAAACCCCCATACGTTTATGTCTCATTATTTCTTCTTGGATTTAAAAAAATTTTTTAATTGGGGTAAAGCTTAGAATATTGTTTGTCCTAGGTGTACACAATCTGGTTCATTTGTACATTATATATGTCTATTCAAGTACAGATCCTCTTCCCATGTAAAATGTTACAGAGGTTTCCGCAGACCTCCCTTGCTACATGGTCGGTCTTTTTGAGAAATGTATATAATATGTGTTTGTATAGATATAGCAACACTAATCTTAATTTATCCTTTCTCCCCACCTTTCCTTTTAGATGAGCATAGTTTGTTTTCTAAGTCTGTGAGTGTCTTTCTCTGTGGAAATATATTCATTTGTGTCAGTTATTAGATAACGCCTATAAGTGATATCATAGAATACAGGTCTTTGGTTTCCGAGTTACCTCATGTTTCGTGATTATCTCCAGACTCATTTGTGGTGCCTCAGAGAGCAATGGTTCATTGTTTTCCATGGCTAATATTCCATTGTGTACATGGACCACTTCTTCTTTATCCATTCACCTGTTGTTGGACATTTTCATTGCTTCACTGTCTTGGCTATTGTGAATAAGGCTGCACTGCAGCTTTTGCGGCCTGAGTCTTCTCGATTCTTGTCTTCTCAGGTGAGAGGTCCAATGGTGCGCCTGCTGGATTGAATGGTACCTCCATTTTTACTTTTAAACACAGCTCCTTTCTGTTCTCATTATTGGCTGTTACCCCTTTACGTCTCACCAGCAGGTAGAGGGGACACAGTTCTCTAAAACCCCTTCAGCATTTATTGTTTGTAGACTTTTTGCTGATGGTCAGTCGACTGGTGTAAGTTGAAACTTTTTATAGAATAGATTGCATGGGTCTAACACTCCCTGAGGTTGAGCTTTTATCCGTTTTCCTTTTTTTTAAAACACCGTGAGTAAAACTTAACTCTTCATACTCTCTTCTTGAAACATTTGCCTGTTTTGAATTTTTTTGTCCATTCCCTCCTTCAGCACATTTTTTTAGGACAGGTGTCCTTTACAGCCCTGAGTCCTTGTGTATGTTAAGTGAGCATTAGCTCTGAGTTTAAAGCTGCTCTTGCAGGAAACGGCCACAAGGTGGCAGCATTTCTCCTTTTGCAAATTTTGTAACTAGGGAAACAGAGGCTTAATGGAAGTGGTGTTCTAGGTTGTAAATTAGAATGGAATGTGCCAGGAAAAAGCCCTTTAAGTTTATGTCTCATAACTTCTTGTTCATATTTGTAATTTACTTTTTATTCTTTATCCCAGCACATTTGATTACAATGGTTTGTTTGTTCTAGGTGTGCAAGATGTGCTTCTTTCACACACATACATGTTTCTATTCTTCCACGCATCCTTTTCCCATGTAGGTTATGCCACAATGTTGAGTAGTCTTCTCCTGGTCTTCCGTACGTCTTTGGTGATTATATATTTCACATGGTATGTATATCTCTGTTAACCCCAATATGGTAATGTATCCAATCCTCATCCCTTTCTATTTGGTGAACCATAAGATTTTTTTAATGAATCTGTGATTGCCTTTCTCTGTGGAATATCTTCATTGGTATCAATTTTTAAGTAACTCCTAAAAGTGATATGATAGGATATGTGTCTTTTGCTTTCTCACTTACTACAGGTGGCGTGATTACGTCTAGACTCATGTATGGTGCTGCAAATGGCATTGTTTCATTTTTTTCACTAGCGAATATTCCATCTGTACATGGAGGAGTTCTTCTTTGTCCACCCATCTGTTGGTGGACTTTTTGGTTACTTCCATATCTTGGCTATTGTAATACTGTGCCATGCAGATTTGCCTGCCTGTGTCTTTCCAATTCTCTCTTCTTAGATTATATGTCGAGGAGTGCTTCTGCTGGATCATATGGTAGCTCAATGTTTACCTTTTTAAGGCACCTCCATTCTGCTCTCATTTGTGGCCCTTTCCAACTTACGTCCCCCTTGAAGTTGAGGGTACGCATTTCTCCACAACACCTTCAGCATTTTTGTTTGTAGATTTCTTGTTGATGGTTATTCTGACAATTGTGAGCTGATACCTTTTTGTGGTTGAATTCGCACGTGCCTCATAATCCGTTGAAATTGAGCTTTAAGGCATGTCCTTTTTATTTTTCAAGCTGTGATTACCCCTTAGTTCTTCAAATTGTTCTCTTAAAGTATGCGTCACATTTTGAAATGTTTTGGCCATTACCTCCCTCAAGACATTTTGAGGGCAGGTTTCATTTACAGTTCTGCAGTACTTGTTCCTATGAAATGACCATGAGCACAGGCTTTAATGCTGCTTTTGCAGGTAACTGCCAGAGGGTGGCAGCCTTTCTAAGTTCCCCACCCTGGTAACTAGGGAGAAGCCGTTGCGGCCTGTGGTGTTTCTCGGTTATAAATTAGAGTGGAGTGTGCCCGGACAAACCCACACAAGCTGATGTCTCCTGACTTTTGTTGGATTTTTAAATTTAATTTTTAGTTTTTTTGGAGTAATTTTCCACCGTGTACGTGGACCACTTCTACTTTGTGCATTCCTCGGTTGATGGACATTTTCATTGCTTCCAAGCGTTGGCTATGGTAAATATTGTTGGAGTGCAGGATTGCCAGCCTGTGACTTTTTGATTCTCATTTTCACAGGTGATAGGCCCAGCAGTGGGTGTGATTGACTGACTGGTAGCACCGTGTTTTCCTTTTCAAAGCACCATCTTTGTGTTTTCATTACTGGCACTTACCACGTCCCCCTTAGAATCGAGGGTACGCATTTCTCCACAATCGCTTCAGCATTTATTGTTTGCCGCATTTATGCTAATGGCCATACTGGCTGCTGTGAGCTGATAGGTTTTTGTAATGTGGGTTTGCATGTCTTTGAAAATTCGTAAAACTCATCATTTTTCTCCACCGTTTTCTTTTCTGTTAAAAAAAAGGAAACAGTTGGGAGTACAATATATCTCTTGAAATTGTCTTCTTGGAAGGTTGCCCTATTTTGAAATTTTTGGTCGATTTTCCACCCCAGAATTTTTTTAGAGAGCAGGTGTCATTTCCCGAACTACAAGTTTGGTGAATATTTAGTGACCTTTAGCAATGGGTTTAAAGCTGCTGTTGTGGGAAGTGGCCTCAAGCAGGCAGCATTTCTCCATTCCCAAATCTGGGTAGTAGGGCAGCAGAGCCTTTCTGCAAGTCGTGTTCCTAGGTTGTAAATTAAATTGAAATGTGCATGGAGAAACCCCCATACGTTTATGTCTCATTATTTCTTCTTGGATTTAAAAAATTTTTTTAATTGGGGTAAAGCTTAGAATATTGTTTGTCCTAGGTGTACACAATCTGGTTCATTTGTACATTATATATGTCTATTCAAGTACAGATCCTTTTCCCATGTAAAATGTTACAGAGGTTTCCGCAGACCTCCCTTGCTACATGGTCGGTCTTTTTGAGAAATGTATATAATATGTGTTTGTATAGATATAGCAACACTAATCTTAATTTATCCATTCCCCCCACCTTTCCTGTTAGATGAGCATAGTTTGTTTTCTAAGTCTGTGAGTGTCTTTCCCTTGGAAATATATTCATTTGTGTCAGTTATTAGATAACGCCTATAAGTGATATCATAGAATACAGGTCTTTGGTTTCCGAGTTACCTCATGTTTCGTGATTATCTCCAGACTCATTTGTGGTTCCTCAGAGAGCAATGGTTCATTGTTTTCCATGGCTAATATTCCATTGTGTACATGGACCACTTCTTCTTTATCCATTCACCTGTTGTTGGACATTTTCATTGCTTCACTGTCTTGGCTATTGTGAATAAGGCTGCACTGCAGCTTTTGCGGCCTGAGTCTTCTCGATTCTTGTCTTCTCAGGTGAGAGGTCCAATGGTGCGCCTGCTGGATTGAATGGTACCTCCATTTTTACTTTTAAACACAGCTCCTTTCTGTTCTCATTATTGGCTGTTACCCCTTTACGTCTCACCAGCAGGTAGAGGGTACACAGTTCTCTAAAACCCCTTCAGCATTTATTGTTTGTAGACTTTTTGCTAATGGTCAGTCGACTGGTGTAAGTTGAAACTTTTTATAGAATAGATTGCATGGGTCTAACACTCCCTGAGGTTGAGCTTTTATCCATTTTCCTTTTTTTTAAAACACCGTGAGTAAAACTTAACTCTTCATACTCTCTTCTTGAAACATTTGCCTGTTTTGAAATTTTTGTCCATTCCCTCCTTCAGCACATTTTTTTAGGGCAGGTGTCCTTTACAGCTCTGAGTCCTTGTGTATGTTAAGTGAGCATTAGCTGTGAGTTTAAAGCTGCTGTTGCAGGAAACGGCCACAAGGTGGCAGCATTTCTCCTTTTCCAAATTTCGTAACTAGGGAAACAGAGGCTTAATGGAAGTGGTGTTCTAGGTTGTAAATTAGAATGGAATGTGCCAGGAAAAAGCCCTTTAAGTTTATGTCTCATAACTTCTAGTTCATATTTGTAATTTACTTTTTATTCTTTATTCCAGCACATTTGATTACAATAGTTTGTTTGTTCTAGGTGTGCAAGATTTGCTTCTTTCACACACATACATGTTTCTATTCTTCCACGCATCCTTTTCCCATGTAGGTTATGCCACAATGTTGAGTAGTCTTCTCCTGGTCTTCCGTACGTCTTTGGTGATTATATATTTCACATGGTTTGTATATCTCTGTTAACCCCAGTATGGTAATGTATCCAATCCTCATCCCTTTCTATATGGTGAACCATAAGATTTTTTTAATGAATCTGTGATTGCCTTTCTCTGTGGAAATATCTTCATTGGTATCAATTTTTAAGTAACTCCTAAAAGTGATATGATAGGATATGTGTCTTTGCTTTCTCACTTACTACAGGTGGCGTGATTACGTCTAGACACATGTATGGTGCTGCAAATGGCATTGTTTCATTTTTTTCACTAGCGAATATTCCATCTGTACATGGAGGAGTTCTTCTTTGTCCACCCATCTGTTGGTGGACTTTTTGGTTACTTCCATATCTTGGCTATTGTAATACTGTGCCATGCAGATTTGCCTGCCTGTGTCTTTCCAATTCTCTCTTCTTAGTTTATAGGTCCAGGAATAGGTCTGCTGCATCATATGGTAGCTCAATGTTTACCTTTTAAAGGCACCTCTATTCTGTTCTCCTTAGTGGCTCATTCCAGGTTATGTCCCACTTAAAGTGGAGGGTATGTATTTCTTCCCAGCACCTTCAGCAAGTATTCTTTGTAGTTTTTGCTGATTGTTATTCTGAGTGGTGTGAGCTGATACCTCTGTATGGTTGAATTTGCATGTGTCTCATAATGCGTTGAAATTCAGCTTTAATACATGTCCTTTTTATTTTTCCAGCTGTGATTAGAGCTTATTTCTTCAAAGTGTTTTCTTAAAGTATGTGTCACCATTTGAAATATTTTGGCCATTATCTCCCTCAAGACATTTTGAGGGCAGGTTTCATTTACAGCCCTGCCGTACTTGTTCATATGAAGTGACCATTAGCTCAGGCTTTAAACCTGCTTTTGCAGGTAACGGCCAGAGAGCGGTAGCCTTTCTACGTTCCCCATGCTGGTACTAGGGAAACAGACCTACCGGCCAGTGGTGTTCTTCGGTTATAAATTAGAGTGCAATGTGCCCGGGTAAACCCACAAATGTTGATGTCTCCTTGCTTTTGTTTGTTTTTAAATTTAATTTATATTTATTATTAGAGTAATATTCCTTTGTGTACGTGGACCACTTCTTCTTGGTGCATTCCTCGGTTGATGGACATTTTCATTGCTTCCAAGTGCTGGCTATGGTAAATCTTGCTGGCGTACAGGTTTGCCAGCCTGTGACTTTTTGATTCTCATTTTCTCAGGTGATAGGCCAAGCAGTGGTTGTGATTGATTGACTGGTAGCCTAATGTTTACCTTTTCAAAGCACCTACATTGTGTTTTCATTAATGTCTCTTTACATGCCCCCCCTTACAACCGAGTGTACGCATTTCTCCACACTCCCTTCACCGTTCATTTTTTGCAGTATTTTTCCTAATGGCCATTCTGACTGCTGTGAGCTGATAGGTTTTTGTAATATGGGTATGCATGTCATTAAAATTTTTAAAATTCATCATATTCCTACGCCTTTTTCTTTTCTCTTAAAAGAAAAAAACGTGAGCACAATATAGCTCTTGAAATTGTCTTCTTCGATGGTTGCCCTCTTCTGAATTTTTGGGTCGATTTTTGACCCCAGAAATTTTCTGGAGGGCAGGTGCCATTTACAGAACTGCAAGTTGGTGAAAATTTAGTGACCTTTTGCAGTGGGTTCAAAGCTGCTGTTGTGGGAAACGGCCACAAGGAGGTAGCATTTCTCCATTCCCCAATCTGGGTACTAGGGCAGCAGAGCCTTTCTGGAAGTCATTGTCCTAGGTTGTAAATTAGAATGGAATTTGCCAGGAGAAATCCCCATAAGTTAATGTCTCATTACTTCTTCTTGGTTTTTAAATTTTTTTTTAATCTGGGTAAAATTTAGAATATTGTTTGTCCTAGGTGTACACAATCTGGTTCATTTGTACATTATGTATGTCTATTAATGTACAGACTCTCTTCCCATGTAAAATATTACAGTGTTCCGTCGACCTCCCTTGCGATATGTTCGGTCTTTTGGATACATGTATATAATATGTATTTGTATATGTATAGTAACACTAATCTTCATTTCCAAATTTCCCCCCTCCTTTCCTCGTAGATGAGCATAGTTTGTTTTCTAAGCCTGTGAGTTTCTTTCTCTTTGGAAATATGTTCATCTGTGTCAGTTATTAGATAATGCCATAAATGATAATATAGGCTATAGGTCTTTAGCTTTCCGACCTACTTCATGTTTTGTGATTATCTCCAGGCTCATCTATGGTGCCTCAAAGAGCACTGCTTCAATGTTTTCCATGGCTAATATTCCATTGTGTACATGGACCACTTCTTCTTGGTGCATTCCTCTCTTGATGGACATTTTCGTTGCTTCCAAGTGTTGCCTATGGTAAACATAGCTGGAGTGCAGGATTGCCAGCCTGTGATTTTTGATTTTCACTTTCTCAGGTGATAGACCCAGCATTGGGTGTGATTGTTTGACTGGTATGGTAGCTCAACGTTTACCTTTTCAAGGCACCTCAATTGTGCTTTCATTAGTGGCTCTTACCACGTCCCCCTTAGAATAGAGGGTACGCATTCCTCCACAATCGATTTAGCATTTATTGTTTGCAGCAGTTATGCTAATGGCCCTACTGGCTGCTGTGAGCTGATAGGTTTTTGTAATTTGGGTTTACATGTCTTTAAAAATTCCTACAAGTCATCATTTTTCCACGCCTTTTTGTTTTCTGTTAAAAGAAAAAAAGTGTGACTATAATATACCTCTTCAAATTTTCTTTTTGGAAGGTTGCACTCTAGAATTTTTTGGTCGATTTTCGACCTCAGTATTTTTTGGAGGGCAGGTGTCATTTACAGAACTGCAATTGGTGAATATTTAGTGACCTTTTGCAGTGGGTTTAAAGCTGCTGTTGTGGGAAACGGCCACAAGGATGCAGCATTTCTCCATTCCCAAATCTGGGTACTAGGGCAGCAGAGCCCTTCTGGAAGTCGTTTGCCTAGGTTGTAAATTTGAATCGAATGTGCCAGGAAAACTCCCCATAAGTTTATGTCTCATTACTCCTAGTTCGTTGTTTTAATTTTATCAATTGGGGTAATGGTTAGAATGTTGTTTGTCCAAGGTGTACACACTCTGGTTCATCTACATATTCTATATACCTATTTATGTAGAGATCCTTTTCCCGTGTAAATTATTACAGATTGTTCCGTAAACCCTCCTTGCTATACGGTCGGTCTTTTTGATATATGTATATAATATGTATTTGTATACATATAGTAACGCTCATCTTCATTTATCCATTCCCCCCACCTTTCCTTTTAGACAAGCACAGTATTTTTTTAATAAGTCTGTGATTGACTTTCTCTGTGGAAATATGTTCATTTGTGTCAGTTATTAGATAACGCCTATAAGTGATATCATAGGATATAGGACTTTTGCTTTCCGACTTACCTCATGTTCTGTGATTATCTCCAAGATCATCTATGGTGCCTCAAAGAGCAGTGTTTCATCGTTTTCCATGTCTAGTATTCATTGTGTACATGGACCGTTTCTTCTTTATCCTTTCATCTGTTGATGGACATTTTGGTTGCTTCACTCTCTTGTCTATTGGGAATAAGGCTGCAGTGCAGCTTTGGCAGCCCGGGTCTTCTTCATTCTGGTCTTCTCAGGTGAGAGGTCCATTGGTACGCCTGCTGGATTGAATGGTACCTCAATTTTTCCTTTTAAACGCAGCTCCTTTCTGTTCTCATTATTACCGTTTAACCCTTTTACATCTCACCAGCAGCTAGAGGGTACACAGTTCTCTAAAACCTCTTCAGCATTTATTGTTTGTAGACATTTTGCCAAAGGTCAGTCGACTGGTGCGAGTTGAAAACTTTTTGTAGATTAGATTGCATGAGTCTAATAATTCCTGAGATTGAGCTTTTATCCATTTTCCTTTCTTTAAAAAGAGAGTGAGTAAAACTTACCTCTTCATATTATCTTCTTGAAAATTTTGCCTGTTTTGAATTTTTTTATGCATTCCCTACCTCAGCACAATTTTGAGGGCAGGTGTCCTTTACAGCCCTGAGTCCTTGTGAATGGTAAGTGACCATTAGCTGTGGGTTAAAAGCTGCTCTTGCGGGAATCGGCCACAAGGCGGCAACATTTCTCCTTTACCAAATCTGGTTACTAGGGCAACGGAGCCTTACTGGAAGGGGTGTTCTAGGTTGAAAATTAGAATGGAATGTGCGAGGAAAAAGCCCTTTAATTTGTGTCTCATTACTTCTTGTTCATATTTGTAATTTACTTTTATTTTTTATCCCAGCAAATTTGATTACAATGGTTTGTTTGCTCTAGGTGTGCAAGATGTGGTTCTTTCACACATATACGTGTATCTATTCTTCCTCGCATCCTTTTCCCATGTAGGGTTACGACACAATGTTGAGTAGTCTTCTCCTGGTCTTCCGTACGACTTTGGTGGTTATATATTTCATATGGTTTGTATATCTCAACCCCAATATGGTAATTTATCCAATCCTCATCCCTTTCTATTTGGTGAACCATAAGTTTTTTTAATGAATCTGTGATTGCCTTTCTCTGTGGCAATATCTTCATTGGTATCAATTTTTAAGTAACTCCTAAAAGTGATATGATAGGATATGTGTCTTTTGCTTTCTCACTTACTACAGGTGGCGTGATTACGTCTAGACTCATGTATGGTGCTGCAAATGGCATTGTTTCATTTTTTTTCACTAGCGAATATTCCATCTGTACATGGAGGAGTTCTTCTTTGGCCACCCATCTGTTGGTGGACTTTTTGGTTACTTCCATATCCTGGCTATTGTAATACTGTGCCATGCAGATTTGCCTGCCTGTGTCTTTCCAATTCTCTCTTCTTAGATTATATGTCGAGGAGTGGTTCCGCTGGATCATATGGTAGCTCAATGTTTACCTTTTTAAGGCACCACCATTCTGCTCTCATTCGTGGCCCTTTTCAAGTTACGTCCCACTTGAATTTGAGGGTATGCATTTCTCCACAACACCTTCAGCATTTATTGTTTGTAGTTTCCTTGCTGATAGTTAATCTGACAAGTGTGAGCTGATACCTCTTTGTGGTTGAATTCGCCTGTGCCTCATAATCCGTTGAAATTGAGCTGTAAGGCATGTCCTTTTTATTTTTCAACCTGTGTTTACCCCTTAGTTCTTCAAAGTGTTCTCATAAAGTATGTGTCTCATTTTGAATTATTTTGGCCATTACCTCCCTCAAGACATTTTGAGGGAAGGTTTCATTTACAGTTCTGCAGTACTTGTTCCTATGAAATGACCATTAACACAGGCTTTAAAGCTGCTTTTGCAGGTAAATGCCAGAGGGCGGCAGCCTTTGTATGTCCCCACCATGGTAACTAGGGAAAAGCCCTTGAGGCCTGTGGTGTTTCTCGGTTATAAATTAGAGTGGAGTGTGCCCGGACAAACCCACACAAGCTGATGTCTCCTTACTTTTGTTGGATTTTTAAATTTAATTTTTATTTTTTATTGGAGTAATTCCCCAGTGTGCACGTTGACCACTTCTACTTTGCGCATTCCTCCGTTGATGGACATTTTCATTGCTTCCAAGTGTTGGCTATGGTAAATATTGTTGGAGTGCAGGATTTCCAGCCTGTGACTTTTTGATTCTCATTTTCTCAGGTGATAGGCCCAGCAGTGGGTGTGATTGATTGACTGGTGGCACCGTGTTTCCCTTTTCAAAGCACCTTCTTTGTGTTTTCATTAGTGGCTCTTACCACGTCCCCCTCAGAATCGAGGGTATGCATTTCTCCACAATCGATTTAGCATTTATTGTTTGCTGCCTTTATGCTAATGGCCCTACTGGCTGCTGTGTGCCGATAGGGTTTTGTAATTTGGGTTCGCATGTCTTTTAAAATTTGTAAAACTCATCATTTTTCTCCACCGTTTTCTTTTCTGTTAAAAAAAAAGGTAACAGTTGGGAGTACAATATATCTCTTGAAATTTTCTTCTTGGAAGGTTGCCCTATTTTGAATTTTTTGGTCGATTTTCCACCCCAGAATTTTTTTAGAGAGCAGGTGTCATTTCCCGAACTGCAAGTTTGGTGAATATTTAGTGACCTTTAGCAATGGGTTTAAAGCTGCTGTTGTGGGAAGTGACCTCAAGCAGGCAGCATTTCTCCATTCCCAAATCTGGGTACTAGGGCAGCAGAGCCTTTCTGGAAGTCGTGTTCCTAGGTTGTAAATTAAATTGGAATGTGCATGGAGAAACCCCCATAAGTTTATGTCTCATTATTTCTTCTTGGTTTTAAAATTTTTTTAATTGGGGTAAAGCTTAGAATATTGTCTCTCCTAGGTGTACACAATCTTGTTCATTTGTACATTATATATATGTCTATTCAAGTACAGATCCTCTTCCCATGTAAAATATTACAGTGTTCCGTTGACCTCCCTTGCTATATGTTCAGTCTTTTTGATACATGTATATAATATGTATTTGTATACATATGGTAACGCTAATCTTACACCAGTCGACTGACCATCAGCAAAAAGTCTACAAACAATAAATGCTGACGGGGTTTTAGAGAACTGTGTCCCCTCTACCTGCTGGTGAGACGTAAAGGGGTAACAGCCAATAATGAGAACAGAAAGGAGCTGTTTTTAAAAGTAAAAATGGACGTACCATTCAATCCAGCAGGCGCACCATTGGACCTCTCACCTGAGAAGACAAGTATCGAGAAGACACAGGCCGCAAAAGCTGCAGTGCAGCCTTATTCACAATAGCCAAGACAGTGAAGCAATCAAAATATCCAACAAGAAGTGAATGGATAAAGAAGAAGTGGTCCACGTACACAATGGAATATTAGCCATGGAAAACAATGAACCATTGCTCTTTGAGGCACCACAAATGAGTCTGGAGATAATCACGAAACATGAGGTAACTCGGAAACCAAAGACCTGTATTCTATGATATCACTTATAGGCGTTATCTACTAACTGACACAAATGAATATATTTCCACAGAGAAAGACACACACAGACTTAGAAAACAAACTTTGCTCATGTAAAAGGAAAGGTGGGGAGAATGGTAAGTTAAGATTAGTGTTGCTCTATGTATACAAACACATAGTATATACATATCTCAAAAAGACCGACCATGTAGCAAGGGAGGTCTGTAGAACCCTCTGTAACATTTTACATGGGAAGAGGATCTGTACTTGAATAGACATATATAATGTACAAATGAACCAGATTGTGTACACCTAGGACAGACAATATTCTAAGCTTTACCCCAATTTAAAAAAATTTTAAAACCAAGAAGAAATAATGAGAGATAAACTTATGGGGGTTTCTCCATGCACATTCCAATTTAATTTACAACCTAGGAACACGACTTGCAGAAAGGCTCTGCTGCCCTAGTAACCAGAATTGGGAGTGGAGAAATGCTGCCTGCTTGAGGTCACTTCCCACAACAGCAGCTTTAAACCCATTGCTAAAGGTCACTAAATATTCACCAAACTTGCAGTTCGGGAAATGACACCTGCTCTCTAAAAAAATTCTGGGGTGGAAAATCGACCAAAAATTTCAAAATAGGGCAACCTTCCAAGAAGAAAATTTCAAGAGATATATTGTACTCCCAACTGTTACCTTTTTTTTAACAGAAAAGAAAACGGTGGAGAAAAATGATGAGTTTTACAAATTTTAAAAGACATGCGAACCCAAATTACAAAACCCTATCAGCACACAGCAGCCAGTAGGGCCATTAGCATAAAGGCAGCAAACAATAAATGCTAAATCGATTGTGGAGAAATGCATACCCTCGATTCTGAGGGGGACGTGGTAAGAGCCACTAATGAAAACACAAAGAAGGTGCTTTGAAAAGGGAAACACGGTGCTACCAGTCAATCAATCACACCCACTGCTGGGCCTATCACCTGAGAAAATGAGAATCAAAAAGTCACAGGCTGGCAATCCTGCACTCCAACAATATTTACCATAGCCAACACTTGGAAGCAATGAAAATGTCCATCAACCGAGGAATGCTCAAAGTAGAAGTGGTCCACGTGCACACTGGGGAATTACTCCAATAAAAACTAAAAATTAAATTTAAAAATCCAACAAAAGTAAGGAGACATCAGCTTGTGTGGGTTTGTCCGGGCACACTCCACTCTAATTTATAACCGAGAAACACCACAGGCCGCAAGGGCTTTTCCCTAGTTACCATGGTGGGGACATACAAAGGCTGCCGCCCTCTGGCATTTACCTGCAAAAGCAGCTTTAAAGCCTGTGCTAATGGTCATTTCATAGGAACAAGTACTGCAGAACTGTAAATGAAACCTGCCCTCAAAATGTCTTGAGGGAGGTAATGGCCAAAATATTTCAAAATGAGACACATACTTTAAGAGAACACTTTGAAGATCTAAGGGGTAATCACAGGTTGAAAAATAAAAAGGACATGCCTTAAAGCTCAATTTCAACGGATTATGAGGCACAGGCGAATTCAACCACAAAGAGGTATCAGCTCACACTTGTCAGAATAACTATCAGCAAGGAAACTACAAACAATAAATGCTGAAGGTGATGTGGAGAAATGCATACCCTCAACTTCAAGTGGGACGTAACTTGAAAAGGGCCACGAATGAGAACAGAGTGGAGGTGCCTTAAAAAGGTAAACATTGAGCTACCGTATGATCCAGCAGGCCCACTCCTCGACCTATAATCTAAGAAGAAAGAATTGGAAAGACACAGGCAGGCAAATCTGCATGGCACATTATTACAATAGCCAAGATATGGAAGTAACCAAAAAGTCCACCAACAGATGGGTGGACAAAGAAGAACTCCTCCATGTACAGATGGAATATTCGCTAGTGAAAAAAATGAAACAATGCCATTTGCAGCACCATACATGAGTCTAGACGTAATCACGCCACCTGTAGTAAGTGAGAAAGCAAAAGACACATATCCTATCATATCACTTTTAGGAGTTACTTAAAAATTGATACCAATGACGATATTTCCACAGAGAAAGGCAATCACAGATTCATTAAAAAAAACTTATGGTTCACCAAATAGAAAGGGATGAGGATTGGATACATTACCATATTGGGGTTAACAGAGATATACATACCATGTGAAATATATAATCACCAAAGGCGTACGGAGGACCAGGAGAAGACTACTCAACATTGTGTCATAACCTACATGGGAAAAGGATGCGAGGAAGAATAGATACACGTATATGTGTGAAAGAACCACATCTTGCACACCTGAACAAACAAACCATTGTAATCAAATTTGCTGGGATAAAAAATAAAAAAGTAAATTACAATTATGAACAAGAAGTAATGAGACATAAACATAAAGTGCTCTTTCCTGGCACATTCCATTCGAATTTACAACCTAGAACACCACTTCCATTAAGGCTCTGTTTCCCCAGTTACCAAATTTGGTAAAGGAGAAATGCTGCCACCTTGTGGCCGTTTCCTGCAAGAGCAGCTTTAAACTCACAGCTAATGGTCACTTAACATTCACAAGGACTCAGGGCTGTAAAGGAACCTGCCCTAAAAAATTGTGCTGAAGTAGGGAATGGACAAAAAAATTCAAAACAGGCAAATGTTTCAAGAAGAGAGTATGAGGAGTTAAGTTTTACTCACGCTCTTTTAAAAAAAAAAGGAAAATGGATTAAAGCTCAACCTCAGGGAGTGTTAGACCCATGCTATCTAATCTACAAAAAGTTTCAACTTAGACCAGTCGACTGACCATCAGCAAAATGTCTACAAACAATAAATGCTGACGGGGTTTTCAAGAACTGTGTCCCCTCTACAAGCTGGTGAGACGTAAAGGGGTAACAGCCAATAATGAGAAGAGAAAGGAGCTGTGTTTAAAAGTAAAAATGGAGGTACCATTCAATCCAGCAGGCGCACCATTGGACCTCTCACCTGAGAAGACAAGAATCGAGAAGACACAGGCCGCAAAAGCTGCAGTGCAGCCTTATTCACAATAGCCAAGACAGTGAAGCAATCAAAATATCCAACAAGAGGTGAATGGATAAAGAAGAAGTGGTCCACGTACACAATGGAATATTAGCCATGGAAAACAATGAACCATTGCTCTTTGAGGCACCACAAATGAGTCTGGAGATAATCACGAAACATGAGGTAACTCGGAAACCAAAGACCTGTATTCTATGATATCACTTATAGGCGCTAAGTAATAACTGACACAAATGAATATATTTCCACTGAGAAAGACACTCACAGACTTAGAAATCAAACTATGCTCATCTAAAAGGAAAGGTGGGGGGAATGGATAAGTTAAGATTAGTGTTGCTCTATGTATACAAACACATAGTATATACATATCTCAAAAAGACCGACCATGGAGCAAGGGAGGTCTGTGGAACCCTCTGTAACATTTTACATGGGAAGAGGATCTGTACTTGAATAAACAAATATAATGTACAAATGAACCAGATTGTGTACACCTAGGACAGACAATATTCGAAGCTTTACCCCAATTAAAAAAAAATTTAAAACCAAGAAGAAATAATGAGACATAAACTTATGGGGGTTTCTCCAGGCACATTCCAATTTAATTTACAACCTAGGAACACGACTTCCAGAAAGGCTCTGCTGCCCTAGTACCCAGATTTGGGAGTGGAGAAATGCTGCCTGCTTAAGGTCACTTCCCACAACAGCAGCTTTAAACCCATTGCTAAAGGTCACTAAATATTCACCAAACTTGCAGTTCGGGAAATGACACCTGCTCTCTAAAAAAATTCTGGGGTGGAAAATCGACCAAAAATTTCAAAATAGGGCAACCTTCCAAGAAGAAAATTTCAAGAGATATATTGTACTCCCAATTGTTTCCTTTTTTTTAACAGAAAAGAAAACGGTGGAGAAAAATGATGAGTTTTACGAATTTTCAAAGACATGCAAACCCAAATTACAAAACCCTATCAGCATACAGCAGCCAGGAGGGCCATTAGCATAAAGGCAGCAAACAATAAATGCTAAATCGATTGTGGAGAAATGCATACCCTCGATTCTAAGGGGGACGTGGTAAGAGCCACTAATGAAAACACAAAGAAGGTGCTTTGAAAAGGGAAACACGGTGCTACCAGTCAATCAATCACACCCACTGCTGGGCCTATCAACTGAGAAAATGAGAATCAAAAAGTCACAGGCTGGCAATCCTGCACTCCAACAATATTTACCATAGCCAACACTTGGAAGCAATGAAAATGTCCATCAACCGAGGAATGTGCAAAGTAGAAGTGGTCCACGTGCACACTGGGGAACTACTCCAATAGAAACTAAAAATTAAATTTAAAAATCCAACAAAAGTAAGGAGACATCAGCTTGTGTGGTTTTGTCCGGGCACACTCCACTCTAATTTATAACCGAGAAACACCACAGGCCGCAAGGGCTTTTCCCTAGTTACCATGGTGGGGACATAGAAAGGCTGCCGCCCTCTGGCATTTACCTGCAAAAGCAGCTTTAAAGCCTGTGCTAATGGTCATTTCATAGGAACAAGTACTGCAGAACTGTAAATGAAACCTGCCCTCAAAATGTCTTGAGGGAGGTAATGGCCAAAACATTTCAAAATGTGACACATACTTTAAGAGAACACTTTGAAGAACTAAGGGGTAATCACAGGTTGAAAAATAAAAAGGACATGCCTTAAAGCTCAATTTCAACGGATTATGAGGCACAGGCGAATTCAACCACAAAGAGGTATCAGCTCACACTTGTCAGAATAACCATCAGCAAGGAAACTACACACAATAAATGCTGAAGGTGTTGTGGAGAAATGCATACCCGCAACTTCAAGTGGGACGTAACTTGAAAAGGGCCACGAATGAGAGCAGAATGGAGGTGCCTTAAAAAGGTAAACATTGAGCTACCGTATGATCCAGCAGGCCCACTCCTCGACCTATAATCTAAGAAGAAAGAATTGGAAAGACACAGGCAGGCAAATCTGCATGGCACAATATTACAATAGCCAAGATATGGAAGTAACCAAAAAGTCCACCAACAGATGGGTGGACAAAGAAGAACTCCTCCATGTACAGATGGAATATTCGCTAGTGAAAAAAATGAAACAATGCCATTTGCAGAACCATACATGAGTCTAGACGTAGTCACGCCACCTGTAGTAAGTGAGAAAGCAAAAGACACATATCCTATCATATCACTTTTAGGAGTTACTTAAAAATTGATACCAATGAAGATATTTCCACAGAGAAAGGCAATCACAGATTCATTAAAAAAACTGATGGTTCACCAAATAGAAAGGGATGAGGATTGGATACATTACCATATTGGGGTTAACAGAGATATACATACCATGTGAAATATATAATCACCAAAGACGTACGGAAGACCAGGAGAAGACTACTCAACATTGTGTCATAACCTACATGGGAAAAGGATGCGAGGAAGAATAGATACACGTATATGTGTGAAAGAACCACATCTTGCACACCTAGAACAAACAAACCATTGTAATCAAATTTGCTGGGATAAAAAATAAAAAGTAAATTACAATTATGAACAAGAAGTAATGAGACATAAACATAAAGTGCTTTTTTCCTGGCACATTCCATTCGAATTTACAACCTAGAACACCACTTCCATTAAGGCTCTGTTTTTCCCCAGTTACCAAATTTGGTAAAGGAGAAATGCTGCCACCTTGTGGCCGTTTCCTACAAGAGCAGCTTTAAACTCACAGCTAATGGTCACTTAACATTCACAAGGACTCAGGGCTGTAAAGGACACCTGCCCTAAAAAATTGTGCTGAAGTAGGGAATGGACAAAAAAATTCAAAACAGGCAAATGTTTCAAGGAGAGAGTATGAGGAGTTAAGTTTTACTCACGCTCTTTTAAAAAAAATGGAAAATGGATAAAAGCTCAACCTCAGGGAGTGTTAGACCCATGCAATCTAATCTACAAAAAGTTTCAACTTAGACCAGTCGACTGACCATCAGCAAAATGTCTACAAACAATAAATGCTGACGGGGTTTTCAAGAACTGTATCCCCTCTACCTGCTGGTGACACGTAAAGGGGTAACAGCCAATAATGAGAAGAGAAAGGAGCTGTGTTTAAAAGTAAAAATGGAGGTACCATTCAATCCAGCAGGCGCACCATTGGACCTCTCACCTGAGAAGACAAGAATCGAGAAGACACAGGCCGCAAAAGCTGCAGTGCAGCCTTATTCACAATAGCCAAGACAGTGAAGCAATCAAAATATCCAACAAGAGGTGAATGGATAAAGAAGAAGTGGTCCATGTACACAATGGAATATTAGCCATGGAAAACAATGAACCATTGCTCTTTGAGGCACCACAAATGAGTCTGGAGATAATCACGAAACATGAGGTAACTCGGAAACCAAAGACCTGTATTCTATGATATCACTTATAGGTGTTATCTAATAACTGACACAAATGAATATATTTCCACAGAGAAAGACACTCACAGACTTAGAAAACAAACTATGCTCATCTAAAAGGAAAGGTGGGGGGAATGGATAAGTTAAGATTAGTGTTGCTCTATGTATACAAACACATAGTATATACATATCTCAAAAAGACCGACCATGGAGCAAGGGAGGTCTGTGGAACCCTCTGTAACATTTTACATGGGAAGAGGATCTGTACTTGAATAGACATATATAATGTACAAATGAACCAGATTGTGTACACCTAGGACAGACAATATTCGAAGCTTTACCACAATTAAAAAAAATTTTAAAACCAAGAAGAAATAATGAGACATAAATTTATGGGGGTTTCTCCAGGCACATTCCAATTTAATTTACAACCTAGGAATACGACTTCCAGAAAGGCACTGCTGCCCTAGTACCCAGATTTGGGAGTGGAGAAATGCTGCCTGCTTGAGGCCACTTCCCACAACAGCAGCTTTAAACCCATTGCTAAGGGTCACTAAATATTCACCAAACTTGCAGTTCGGGAAATGACACCTGCTCTCTAAAAAAATTCTGGGGTGGAAAATCGACCAAAAATTTCAAAATAGGGCAACCTTCCAAGAAGAAAATTTCAAGAGATATATTGTACTCCCAACTGTTTCCTTTTTTTTAACAGAAAAGAAAACGGTGGAGAAAAATGATGAGTTTTACGAATTTTCAAAGACATGCAAACCCAAATTACAAAACCCTATCAGCACACAGCAGCCAGTAGGGCCATTAGCATAAAGGCAGCAAACAATAAATGCTAAATCGATTGTGGAGAAATGCATACCCTCGATTCTGAGGGGGACGTGGTAAGAGCCACTAATGAAAACACAAAGAAGGTGCTTTGAAAAGGGAAACACGGTGCTACCAGTCAATCAATCACACCCACTGCTGGGCCTATCACCTGAGAAAATGAGAATCAAAAAGTCACAGGCTGGCAATCCTGCACTCCAACAATATTTACCATAGCCAACACTTGGAAGCAATGAAAATGTCCATCAACCGAGGAATGTGCAAAGTAGAAGTGGTCCACGTGCACACTGGGGAACTACTCCAATAGAAACTAAAAATTAAATTTAAAAATCCAACAAAAGTAAGGAGACATCAGCTTGTGTGGGTTTGTCCGGGCACACTCCACTCTAATTTATAACCGAGAAACACCACAGGCCGCAAGGGCTTTTCCCTAGTTACCATGGTGGGGACATAGAAAGGCTGCCGCCCTCTGGCATTTACCTGCAAAAGCAGCTTTAAAGCCTGTGCTAATGGTCATTTCATAGGAACAAGTACTGCAGAACTGTAAATGAAACCTGCCCTCAAAATGTCTTGAGGGAGGTAATGGCCAAAACATTTCAAAATGTGACACATACTTTAAGAGAACACTTTGAAGAACTAAGGGGTAATCACAGGTTGAAAAATAAAAAGGACATGCCTTAAAGCTCAATTTCAACGGATTATGAGGCACAGGCGAATTCAACCACAAAGAGGTATCAGCTCACACTTGTCAGAATAACCATCAGCAAGGAAACTACACACAATAAATGCTGAAGGTGTTGTGGAGAAATGAATACCCGCAACTTCAAGTGGGACGTAACTTGAAAAGGGCCACGAATGAGAGCAGAATGGAGGTGCCTTAAAAAGGTAAACATTGAGCTACCGTATGATCCAGCAGGCCCACTCCTCGACCTATAATCTAAGAAGAAAGAATTGGAAAGACACAGGCAGGCAAATCTGCATGGCACAATATTACAATAGCCAAGATATGGAAGTAACCAAAAAGTCCACCAACAGATGGGTGGACAAAGAAGAACTCCTCCATGTACAGATGGAATATTCGCTAGTGAAAAAAATGAAACAATGCCATTTGCAGAACCATACATGAGTCTAGACGTAGTCACGCCACCTGTAGTAAGTGAGAAAGCAAAAGACACATATCCTATCATATCACTTTTAGGAGTTACTTAAAAATTGATACCAATGAAGATATTTCCACAGAGAAAGGCAATCACAGATTCATTAAAAAAACTGATGGTTCACCAAATAGAAAGGGATGAGGATTGGATACATTACCATATTGGGGTTAACAGAGATATACATACCATGTGAAATATATAATCACCAAAGACGTACGGAAGACCAGGAGAAGACTACTCAACATTGTGTCATAACCTACATGGGAAAAGGATGCGAGGAAGAATAGATACACGTATATGTGTGAAAGAACCACATCTTGCACACCTAGAACAAACAAACCATTGTAATCAAATTTGCTGGGATAAAAAATAAAAAGTAAATTACAATTATGAACAAGAAGTAATGAGACATAAACATAAAGTGCTTTTTTCCTGGCACATTCCATTCGAATTTACAACCTAGAACACCACTTCCATTAAGGCTCTGTTTCCCCAGTTACCAAATTTGGTAAAGGAGAAATGCTGCCACCTTGTGGTCGTTTCCTGCAAGAGCAGCTTTAAACTCACAGCTAATGGTCACTTAACATTCACAAGGACTCAGGGCTGTAAAGGACACCTGCCCTAAAAAATTGTGCTGAAGTAGGGAATGGACAAAAAAATTCAAAACAGGCAAATGTTTCAAGAAGAGAGTATGAGGAGTTAAGTTTTACTCACGCTCTTTTAAAAAACAAAGGAAAATGGATAAAAGCTCAACCTCAGGGAGTGTTAGACCCATGCAATCTAATCTACAAAAAGTTTCAACTTAGACCAGTCGACTGACCATCAGCAAAATGTCTACAAACAATAAATGCTGACGGGGTTTTCAAGAACTGTATCCCCTCTACCTGCTGGTGAGACGTAAAGGGGTAACAGCCAATAATGAGAAGAGAAAGGAGCTGTGTTTAAAAGTAAAAATGGAGGTACCATTCAATCCAGCAGGCACACCATTGGACCTCTCACCTGAGAAGACAAGAATCGAGAAGACACAGGCCGCAAAAGCTGCAGTGCAGCCTTATTCACAATAGCCAAGACAGTGAAGCAATCAAAATATCCAACAAGAGGTGAATGGATAAAGAAGAAGTGGTCCATGTACACAATGGAATATTAGCCATGGAAAACAATGAACCATTGCTCTTTGAGGCACCACAAATGAGTCTGGAGATAATCACGAAACATGAGGTAACTCGGAAACCAAAGACCTGTATTCTATGATATCACTTATAGGTGTTATCTAATAACTGACACAAATGAATATATTTCCACAGAGAAAGACACTCACAGACTTAGAATACAAACTATGCTCATCTAAAAGGAAAGGTGGGGGGAATGGATAAGTTAAGATTAGTGTTGCTCTATGTATACAAACACATAGTATATACATATCTCAAAAAGACCGACCATGGAGCAAGGGAGGTCTGTGGAACCCTCTGTAACATTTTACATGGGAAGAGGATCTGTACTTGAATAGACATATATAATGTACAAATGAACCAGATTGTGTACACCTAGGACAGACAATATTCGAAGCTTTACCACAATTAAAAAAAATTTTAAAACCAAGAAGAAATAATGAGACATAAATTTATGGGGGTTTCTCCAGGCACATTCCAATTTAATTTACAACCTAGGAATACGACTTCCAGAAAGGCACTGCTGCCCTAGTACCCAGATTTGGGAGTGGAGAAATGCTGCCTGCTTGAGGCCACTTCCCACAACAGCAGCTTTAAACCCATTGCTAAGGGTCACTAAATATTCACCAAACTTGCAGTTCGGGAAATGACACCTGCTCCCTAAAAAAATTCTGGGGTGGAAAATCGACCAAAAATTTCAAAATAGGGCAACCTTCCAAGAAGAAAATTTCAAGAGATATATTGTACTCCCAACTGTTTCCTTTTTTTTAACAGAAAAGAAAACGGTGGAGAAAAATGATGAGTTTTACGAATTTTCAAAGACATGCAAACCCAAATTACAAAACCCTATCAGCACACAGCAGCCAGTAGGGCCATTAGCATAAAGGCAGCAAACAATAAATGCTAAATCGATTGTGGAGAAATGCATACCCTCGATTCTGAGGGGGACGTGGTAAGAGCCACTAATGAAAACACAAAGAAGGTGCTTTGAAAAGGGAAACACGGTGCTACCAGTCAATCAATCACACCCACTGCTGAGCCTATCACCTGAGAAAATGAGAATCAAAAAGTCACAGGCTGGCAATCCTGCACTCCAACAATATTTACCATAGCCAACACTTGGAAGCAATGAAAATGTCCATCAACCGAGGAATGTGCAAAGTAGAAGTGGTCCACGTGCACACTGGGGAACTACTCCAATAGAAACTAAAAATTAAATTTAAAAATCCAACAAAAGTAAGGAGACATCAGCTTGTGTGGGTTTGTCCGGGCACACTCCACTCTAATTTATAACCGAGAAACACCACAGGCCGCAAGGGCTTTTCCCTAGTTACCATGGTGGGGACATAGAAAGGCTGCCGCCCTCTGGCATTTACCTGCAAAAGCAGCTTTAAAGCCTGTGCTAATGGTCATTTCATAGGAACAAGTACTGCAGAACTGTAAATGAAACCTGCCCTCAAAATGTCTTGAGGGAGGTAATGGCCAAAACATTTCAAAATGTGACACATACTTTAAGAGAACACTTTGAAGAACTAAGGGGTAATCACAGGTTGAAAAATAAAAAGGACATGCCTTAAAGCTCAATTTCAACGGATTATGAGGCACAGGCGAATTCAACCACAAAGAGGTATCAGCTCACACTTGTCAGAATAACCATCAGCAAGGAAACTACACACAATAAATGCTGAAGGTGTTGTGGAGAAATGCATACCCGCAACTTCAAGTGGGACGTAACTTGAAAAGGGCCACGAATGAGAACAGAATGGAGGTGCCTTAAAAAGGTAAACATTGAGCTACCGTATGATCCAGCAGGCCCACTCCTCGACCTATAATCTAAGAAGAAAGAATTGGAAAGACACAGGCAGGCAAATCTGCATGGCACAATATTACAATAGCCAAGATATGGAAGTAACCAAAAAGTCCACCAACAGATGGGTGGACAAAGAAGAACTCCTCCATGTACAGATGGAATATTCGCTAGTGAAAAAAATGAAACAATGCCATTTGCAGAACCATACATGAGTCTAGACGTAGTCACGCCACCTGTAGTAAGTGAGAAAGCAAAAGACACATATCCTATCATATCACTTTTAGGAGTTACTTAAAAATTGATACCAATGAAGATATTTCCACAGAGAAAGGCAATCACAGATTCATTAAAAAAACTGATGGTTCACCAAATAGAAAGGGATGAGGATTGGATACATTACCATATTGGGGTTAACAGAGATATACATACCATGTGAAATATATAATCACCAAAGACGTACGGAAGACCAGGAGAAGACTACTCAACATTGTGTCATAACCTACATGGGAAAAGGATGCGAGGAAGAATAGATACACGTATATGTGTGAAAGAACCACATCTTGCACACCTAGAACAAACAAACCATTGTAATCAAATTTGCTGGGATAAAAAATAAAGAGTAAATTACAATTATGAACAAGAAGTAATGAGACATAAACATAAAGTGCTTTTTTCCTGGCACATTCCATTCGAATTTACAACCTAGAACACCACTTCCATTAAGGCTCTGTTTCCCCAGGTACCAAATTTGGTAAAGGAGAAATGCTGCCACCTTGTGGCCGTTTCCTACAAGAGCAGCTTTAAACTCACAGCTAATGGTCACTTAACATTCACAAGGACTCAGGGCTGTAAAGGACACCTGCCCTAAAAAATTGTGCTGAAGTAGGGAATGGACAAAAAAATTCAAAACAGGCAAATGTTTCAAGAAGAGAGTATGAGGAGTTAAGTTTTACTCACGCTCTTTTAAAAAAAAAAGGAAAATGGATAAAAGCTCAACCTCAGGGAGTGTTAGACCCATGCAATCTAATCTACAAAAAGTTTCAACTTAGACCAGTCGACTGACCATCAGCAAAATGTCTACAAACAATAAATGCTGACGGGGTTTTCAAGAACTGTATCCCCTCTACCTGCTGGTGAGACGTAAAGGGGTAACAGCCAATAATGAGAAGAGAAAGGAGCTGTGTTTAAAAGTAAAAATGGAGGTACCATTCAATCCAGCAGGCGCACCATTGGACCTCTCACCTGAGAAGACAAGAATCGAGAAGACACAGGCCGCAAAAGCTGCAGTGCAGCCTTATTCACAATAGCCAAGACAGTGAAGCAATCAAAATATCCAACAAGAGGTGAATGGATAAAGAAGAAGTGGTCCATGTACACAATGGAATATTAGCCATGGAAAACAATGAACCATTGCTCTTTGAGGCACCACAAATGAGTCTGGAGATAATCACGAAACATGAGGTAACTCGGAAACCAAAGACCTGTATTCTATGATATCACTTATAGGTGTTATCTAATAACTGACACAAATGAATATATTTCCACAGAGAAAGACACTCACAGACTTAGAAAACAAACTATGCTCATCTAAAAGGAAAGGTGGGGGGAATGGATAAGTTAAGATTAGTGTTGCTCTATGTATACAAACACATAGTATATACATATCTCAAAAAGACCGACCATGGAGCAAGGGAGGTCTGTGGAACCCTCTGTAACATTTTACATGGGAAGAGGATCTGTACTTGAATAGACATATATAATGTACAAATGAACCAGATTGTGTACACCTAGGACAGACAATATTCGAAGCTTTACCACAATTAAAAAAAATTTTAAAACCAAGAAGAAATAATGAGACATAAATTTATGGGGGTTTCTCCAGGCACATTCCAATTTAATTTACAACCTAGGAATACGACTTCCAGAAAGGCACTGCTGCCCTAGTACCCAGATTTGGGAGTGGAGAAATGCTGCCTGCTTGAGGCCACTTCCCACAACAGCAGCTTTAAACCCATTGCTAAGGGTCACTAAATATTCACCAAACTTGCAGTTCGGGAAATGACACCTGCTCTCTAAAAAAATTCTGGGGTGGAAAATCGACCAAAAATTTCAAAATAGGGCAACCTTCCAAGAAGAAAATTTCAAGAGATATATTGTACTCCCAACTGTTTCCTTTTTTTTTAACAGAAAAGAAAACGGTGGAGAAAAATGATGAGTTTTACGAATTTTCAAAGACATGCAAACCCAAATTACAAAACCCTATCAGCACACAGCAGCCAGTAGGGCCATTAGCATAAAGGCAGCAAACAATAAATGCTAAATCGATTGTGGAGAAATGCATACCCTCGATTCTGAGGGGGACGTGGTAAGAGCCACTAATGAAAACACAAAGAAGGTGCTTTGAAAAGGGAAACACGGTGCTACCAGTCAATCAATCACACCCACTGCTGGGCCTATCACCTGAGAAAATGAGAATCAAAAAGTCACAGGCTGGCAATCCTGCACTCCAACAATATTTACCATAGCCAACACTTGGAAGCAATGAAAATGTCCATCAACCGAGGAATGTGCAAAGTAGAAGTGGTCCACGTGCACACTGGGGAACTACTCCAATAGAAACTAAAAATTAAATTTAAAAATCCAACAAAAGTAAGGAGACATCAGCTTGTGTGGGTTTGTCCGGGCACACTCCACTCTAATTTATAACCGAGAAACACCACAGGCCGCAAGGGCTTTTCCCTAGTTACCATGGTGGGGACATAGAAAGGCTGCCGCCCTCTGGCATTTACCTGCAAAAGCAGCTTTAAAGCCTGTGCTAATGGTCATTTCATAGGAACAAGTACTGCAGAACTGTAAATGAAACCTGCCCTCAAAATGTCTTGAGGGAGGTAATGGCCAAAACATTTCAAAATGTGACACATACTTTAAGAGAACACTTTGAAGAACTAAGGGGTAATCACAGGTTGAAAAATAAAAAGGACATGCCTTAAAGCTCAATTTCAACGGATTATGAGGCACAGGCGAATTCAACCACAAAGAGGTATCAGCTCACACTTGTCAGAATAACCATCAGCAAGGAAACTACACACAATAAATGCTGAAGGTGTTGTGGAGAAATGCATACCCGCAACTTCAAGTGGGACGTAACTTGAAAAGGGCCACGAATGAGAACAGAGTGGAGGTGCCTTAAAAAGGTAAACATTGAGCTACCGTATGATCCAGCAGGCCCACTCCTCGACCTATAATCTAAGAAGAAAGAATTGGAAAGACACAGGCAGGCAAATCTGCATGGCACAATATTACAATAGCCAAGATATGGAAGTAACCAAAAAGTCCACCAACAGATGGGTGGACAAAGAAGAACTCCTCCATGTACAGATGGAATATTCGCTAGTGAAAAAAATGAAACAATGCCATTTGCAGAACCATACATGAGTCTAGACGTAGTCACGCCACCTGTAGTAAGTGAGAAAGCAAAAGACACATATCCTATCATATCACTTTTAGGAGTTACTTAAAAATTGATACCAATGAAGATATTTCCACAGAGAAAGGCAATCACAGATTCATTAAAAAAACTGATGGTTCACCAAATAGAAAGGGATGAGGATTGGATACATTACCATATTGGGGTTAACAGAGATATACATACCATGTGAAATATATAATCACCAAAGACGTACGGAAGACCAGGAGAAGACTACTCAACATTGTGTCATAACCTACATGGGAAAAGGATGCGAGGAAGAATAGATACACGTATATGTGTGAAAGAACCACATCTTGCACACCTAGAACAAACAAACCATTGTAATCAAATTTGCTGGGATAAAAAATAAAAAGTAAATTACAATTATGAACAAGAAGTAATGAGACATAAACATAAAGTGCTTTTTTCCTGGCACATTCCATTCGAATTTACAACCTAGAACACCACTTCCATTAAGGCTCTGTTTCCCCAGTTACCAAATTTGGTAAAGGAGAAATGCTGCCACCTTGTGGCCGTTTCCTACAAGAGCAGCTTTAAACTCACAGCTAATGGTCACTTAACATTCACAAGGACTCAGGGCTGTAAAGGACACCTGCCCTAAAAAATTGTGCTGAAGTAGGGAATGGACAAAAAAATTCAAAACAGGCAAATGTTTCAAGAAGAGAGTATGAGGAGTTAAGTTTTACTCACGCTCTTTTAAAAAAAAAAGGAAAATGGATAAAAGCTCAACCTCAGGGAGTGTTAGACCCATGCAATCTAATCTACAAAAAGTTTCAACTTAGACCAGTCGACTGACCATCAGCAAAATGTCTACAAACAATAAATGCTGACGGGGTTTTCAAGAACTGTATCCCCTCTACCTGCTGGTGAGACGTAAAGGGGTAACAGCCAATAATGAGAAGAGAAAGGAGCTGTGTTTAAAAGTAAAAATGGAGGTACCATTCAATCCAGCAGGCGCACCATTGGACCTCTCACCTGAGAAGACAAGAATCGAGAAGACACAGGCCGCAAAAGCTGCAGTGCAGCCTTATTCACAATAGCCAAGACAGTGAAGCAATGAAAATATCCAACAAGAGGTGAATGGATAAAGAAGAAGTGGTCCATGTACACAATGGAATATTAGCCATGGAAAACAATGAACCATTGCTCTTTGAGGCACCACAAATGAGTCTGGAGATAATCACGAAACATGAGGTAACTCGGAAACCAAAGACCTGTATTCTATGATATCACTTATAGGTGTTATATTATAACTGACACAAATGAATATATTTCCACAGAGAAAGACAATCACAGACTTAGGAAAAAAACTATGCTCATCTAAAAGGAAAGGTGGGGGGAATGGATAAGTTAAGATTAGTGTTGCTCTATGTATACAAACACATAGTATATACATATCTCAAAAAGACCGACCATGGAGCAAGGGAGGTCTGTGGAACCCTCTGTAACATTTTACATGGGAAGAGGATCTGTACTTGAATAGACATATATAATGTACAAATGAACCAGATTGTGTACACCTAGGACAGACAATATTCGAAGCTTTACCACAATTAAAAAAAAATTTAAAACCAAGAAGAAATAATGAGACATAAATTTATGGGGGTTTCTCCAGGCACATTCCAATTTAATTTACAACCTAGGAATACGACTTCCAGAAAGGCTCTGCTGCCCTAGTACCCAGATTTGGGAGTGGAGAAATGCTGCCTGCTTGAGGCCACTTCCCACAACAGCAGCTTTAAACCCATTGCTAAGGGTCACTAAATATTCACCAAACTTGCAGTTCGGGAAATGACACCTGCTCTCTAAAAAAATTCTGGGGTGGAAAATCGACCAAAAATTTCAAAATAGGGCAACCTTCCAAGAAGAAAATTTCAAGAGATATATTGTACTCCCAACTGTTTCCTTTTTTTTAACAGAAAAGAAAACGGTGGAGAAAAATGATGAGTTTTACGAATTTTCAAAGACATGCAAACCCAAATTACAAAACCCTATCAGCACACAGCAGCCAGTAGGGCCATTAGCATAAAGGCAGCAAACAATAAATGCTAAATCGATTGTGGAGAAATGCATACCCTCGATTCTGAGGGGGACGTGGTAAGAGCCACTAATGAAAACACAAAGAAGGTGCTTTGAAAAGGGAAACACGGTGCTACCAGTCAATCAATCACACCCACTGCTGGGCCTATCACCTGAGAAAATGAGAATCAAAAAGTCACAGGCTGGCAATCCTGCACTCCAACAATATTTACCATAGCCAACACTTGGAAGCAATGAAAATGTCCATCAACCGAGGAATGTGCAAAGTAGAAGTGGTCCACGTGCACACTGGGGAACTACTCCAATAGAAACTAAAAATTAAATTTAAAAATCCAACAAAAGTAAGGAGACATCAGCTTGTGTGGGTTTGTCCGGGCACACTCCACTCTAATTTATAACCGAGAAACACCACAGGCCGCAAGGGCTTTTCCCTAGTTACCATGGTGGGGACATAGAAAGGCTGCCGCCCTCTGGCATTTACCTGCAAAAGCAGCTTTAAAGCCTGTGCTAATGGTCATTTCATAGGAACAAGTACTGCAGAACTGTAAATGAAACCTGCCCTCAAAATGTCTTGAGGGAGGTAATGGCCAAAATATTTCAAAATGAGACACATACTTTAAGAGAACACTTTGAAGAACTAAGGGGTAATCACAGGTTGAAAAATAAAAAGGACATGCCTTAAAGCTCAATTTCAATGGATTATGAGGCACAGGCGAATTCAACCACAAAGAGGTATCAGCTCACACTTGTCAGAATAACCATCACCAAGGAAACTACACACAATAAATGCTGAAGGTGTTGTGGAGAAATGCATACCCTCAACTTCAAGTGGGACGTAACTTGAAAAGGGCCACGAATGAGAACAGAGTGGAGGTGCCTTAAAAAGGTAAACATTGAGCTACCGTATGATCCAGCAGGCCCACTCCTCGACCTATAATCTAAGAAGAAAGAATTGGAAAGACACAGGCAGGCAAATCTGCATGGCACATTATTACAATAGCCAAGATACGGAAGTAACCAAAAAGTCCACCAACAGATGGGTGGACAAAGAAGAACTCCTCCATGTACAGATGGAATATTCGCTAGTGAAAAAAATGAAACAATGCCATTTGCAACACCATACATGAGTCTAGACGTAATCACGCCACCTGTAGTAAGTGAGAAAGCAAAAGACACATATCCTATCATATCACTTTTAGGAGTTACTTAAAAATTGATACCAATGAAGATATTTCCACAGAGAAAGGCAATCACAGATTCATTAAAAAAAACTTATGGTTCACCAAATAGAAAGGGATGAGGATTGGATACATTACCATATTGGGGTTAACAGAGATAAACATACCATGTGAAATATATAATCACCAAAGGCGTACGGAAGACCAGGAGAAGACTACTCAACATTGTGTCATAACCTACATGGGAAAAGGATGCGAGGAAGAATAGATACACGTATATGTGTGAAAGAACCACATCTTGCACACCTAGAACAAACAAACCATTGTAATCAAATTTGCTGGGATAAAAAATAAAAAGTAAATTACAATTATGAACAAGAATTAATGAGACATAAACATAAAGTGCTTTTTTCCTGGCACATTCCATTCGAATTTACAACCTAGAACACCACTTCCATTAAGGCTCTGTTTCCCCACATACCAAATTTGGTAAAGGAGAAATGCTGCCACCTTCTGGCCGTTTCCTGCAAGAGCAGCTTTAAACTCACAGCTAATGGTCACTTAACATTCACAAGGACTCAGGGCTGTAAAGGACACCTGCCCTAAAAAATTGTGCTGAAGTAGGAAATGGACAAAAAAATTCGCAACAGGCAAATGTTTCAAGAAGAGAGTATGAGGAGTAAAGTTTTACTCACGCTCTTTTAAAAAAAAAGGAAAATGGATAAAAGCTCAACCTCAGGGACTGTTAGACCCATGCAATCTAATCTACAAAAAGTTTCAACTTAGACCAGTCGACTGACCATCAGCAAAATGTCTACAAACAATAAATGCTGACGGGGTTTTTAAGAACTGTGTCCCCTCTACCTGCTGGTGAGACGTAAAGGGGTAACAGCCAATAATGAGAACAGAAAGGAGCTGTGTTTAAAAGTAAAAATGGAGGTACCATTCAATCCAGCAGGCGCACCATTGGACCTCTCACCTGAGAAGACAAGAATCGAGAAGACACAGGCTGCAAAAGCTGCAGTGCAGCCTTATTCACAATAGCCAAGACAGTGAAGCAATCAAAATATCCAACAAGAGGTGAATGGATAAAGAAGAAGTGGTCCATGTACACAATGGAATATTAGCCATGGAAAACAATGAACCATTGCTCTTTGAGGCACCACAAATGAGTCTGGAGATAATCATGAAACATGAGGTAACTCGGAAACCAAAGACCTGTATTCTATGATATCACTTATAGGCGTTATCTAATAACTGACACAAATGAATATATTTCCACAGAGAAAGACACTCACAGACTTAGAAAACAAACTATGCTCATCTAAAAGTAAAGGTGGGGGGAATGGATAAGTTAAGATTAGTGTTGCTATATGTATACAAACACATAGTATATACATATCTCAAAAAGACCGACCATCTAGCAAGGGAGGTCTGTGGAACCCTCTGTAACATTTTACATGGGAAGAGGATCTGTACTTGAATAGACATATATAATGTACAAATGAACCAGATTGAGTACACCTAGGACAGACAATATTCGAAGCTTTACCCCAATTAAAAAAAAATTTAAAACCAAGAAGAAAAATTGAGACATAAACTTATGGGGGTTTCTCCAGGCACATTCCAATTTAATTTACAACCTAGGAACACGACTGCCAGAAAGGCTCTGCTGCCCTAGTACCCAGATTTGGGAGTGGAGAAATGCTGCCTACTTGAGGCCACTTCCCACAACAGCAGCTTTAAACCCATTGCTAATGGTCACTAAATATTCACCAAACTTGCAGTTCGGGAAATGACACCTGCTCTCTAAAAAAATTCTGAGGTGGAAAATCGACCAAAAATTTCAAAATAGGGCAACCTTCCAAGAAGACATTTTCAAGAGATATATTGTACTCCCAACTGTTTCCTTTTTTTTAACAGAAAAGAAAACGGTGGAGAAACATGATGAGTTTTACGAATTTTCAAAGACATGCAAACCCAAATTACAAAACCCTATCAGCATACAGCAGCCAGTAGGGCCATTAGCATAAAGGCAGCAAACAATAAATGCTAAATCGATTGTGGAGAAATGCATACCCTCGATTCTAAGGGGGACGTGGTAAGAGCCACTAATGAAAACACAAAGAAGGTGCTTTGAAAAGGGAAACACGGTGCTACCAGTCAATCAATCACACCCACTGCTGGGCCTATCAACTGAGAAAATGAGAATCAAAAAGTCACAGGCTGGCAATCCTGCACTCCAACAATATTTACCAGAGCCAACACTTGGAAGCAATGAAAATGTCCATCAACTGAGGAATGCGCAAAGTAGAAGTGGTCCACGTGCACACTGGGGAATTACTCCAATAAAAACTAAAAATTAAATTTAAAAATCCAACAAAAGTAAGGAGACATCAGCTTGTGTGGGTTTGTCCGGGCACACTCCACTCTAATTTATAACCGAGAAACACCACAGGCCGCAAGGGCTTTTCCCTAGTTACCATGGTGGGGACATAGAAAGGCTGCCGCCCTCTGGCATTTACCTGCAAAAGCAGCTTTAAAGCCTGTGCTAATGGTCATTTCATAGGAACAAGTACTGCAGAACTGTAAATGAAAGCTACCCTCAAAATGTCTTGAGGGAGGTAATGGCCAAAACATTTCAAAATGTGACACATATTTTAAGAGAACACTTTGAAGAACTAAGGGGTAACACAGGTTGAAAAATAAAAAGGACATGCCTTAAAGCTCAATTTCAACGGATTATGAGGCACAGGCGAATTCAACCACAAAGAGGTATCAGCTCACACTTGTCAGAATAACCATCAGCAAGGAAACTACAAACAATAAATGCTGAAGGTGTTCTGGAGAAATGCATACCCTCAACTTCAAGTGGGACGTAACTTGAAAAGGGCCACGAATGAGAACAGAATGGAGGTGCCTTAAAAAGGTAAACATTGAGCTACCGTATGATCCAGCAGGCCCACTCCTCGACCTATAATCTAAGAAGAAAGAATTGGAAAGACACAGGCAGGCAAATCTGCATGGCACAGTATTACAATAGCCAAGATATGGAAGTAACCAAAAAGTCTACCAACAGATGGGTGGACAAAGAAGAACTCCTCCATGTACAGATGGAATATTCGCTAGTGAAAAAAATGAAACAATGCCATTTACAGCACCATACATGAGTCTAGACGTAATCACGCCACCTGTAGTAAGTGAGAAAGCAAAAGACACATATCCTATCATATCACTTTTAGGAGTTACTTAAAAATGGATACCAATGAAGATATTTCCACAGAGAAAGGCAATCACAGATTCATTAAAAAATCTGATGGTTCACCAAATAGAAAGGGATGAGGATTGGATACATTACCATATTGGGGTTAACAGAGATATACATACCATGTGAAATATATAATCACCAAAGACGTACGGAAGACCAGGAGAAGAGTACTCAACATTGTGTCATAACCTACATGGGAAAAGGATGCGAGGAAGAATAGATACACGTATATGTGTGAAAGAACCACATCTTGCACACCTAGAACAAACAAACCAATGTAATCCAATTTGCTGGGATAAAAAATAAAAAGTAAATTACAATTATGAACAAGAAGTAAAGAGACATAAACATAAAGTGCTTTTTTCCTGGCACATTCCATTCGAATTTACAACCTTGAACACCACTTCCATTAAGGCTCTGTTTCCCCAGTTACCAAATTTGGTAAAGGAGAAATGCTGCCACCTTCTGGCCGTTTCCTGCAAGAGCAGCTTTAAACTCACAGCTAATGGTCACTTAACATTCACAAGGACTCAGGGCTGTAAAGGACACCTGCCCTAAAAAATTGTGCTGAAGTAGGGAATGGACAAAAAAATTCAAAACAGGCAAATGTTTCAAGAAGAGAGTATGAGGAGTTAAGTTTTACTCACGCTATTTTAAAAAAAAAAAAAGGAAAATGGATAAAAGCTCAACCTCAGGGAGTGTTAGACCCATGCAATCTAATCTACAAAAAGTTTCAACTTAGACCAGTCGACTGACCATCAGCAAAATGTCTACAAACAATAAATGCTGACGGGGTTTTTAAGAACTGTGTCCCCTCTACCTGCTGGTGAGACGTAAAGGGGTAACAGCCAATAATGAGAAGAGAAAGGAGCTGTGTTTAAAAGTAAAAATGGAGGTACCATTCAATCCAGCAGGCACACCATTGGACCTCTCACCTGAGAAGCCAAGAATCGAGAAGACACAGGCCGCAAAACTGCAGTGCAGCCTTATTCAAATTAGCCAAGACAGTGAAGCAATCAAAATATCCAACAAGAGGTGAATGGATAAAGAAGAAGTGGTCCATGTACACAATGGAATATTAGCCATGGAAAACAATGAACCATTGCTCTTTGAGGCACCACAAATGAGTCTGGAGATAATCACGAAACATGAGGTAACTCGGAAACCAAAGACCTGTATTCTATGATATCACTTATAGGCGTTATCTAATAACTGACACGAATGAATATATTTCCACAGAGAAAGACACTCACAGACTTAGAAAACAAACTATGCTCATCTAAAAGGAAAGGTGGGGGGAATGGATAAGTTAAAATTAGTGTTGCTATATGTATACAAACACATAGTATATACATATCTCAAAAAGACCGACCATCTAGCAAGGGAGGTCTGTGGAACCCTCTGTAACATTTTACATGGGAAGAGGATCTGTACTTGAATAGACATATATAATGTACAAATGAACCAGATTGTGTACACCTAGGACAGACAATATTCGAAGCTTTACCCCAATTAAAAAAAATTTTAAAACCAAGAAGAAATAATGAGACATAAACTTATGGGGGTTTCTTCAGGCACATTCCAATTTAATTTACAACCTAGGAACACGACTGCCAGAAAGGCTCTGCTGCCCTAGTACCCAGATTTGGGAGTGGAGAAATGCTGCCTACTTGAGGCCACTTCCCACAACAGCAGCTTTAAACCCATTGCTAATGGTCACTAAATATTCACCAAACTTGCAGTTCGGGAAATGACACCTGCTCTCTAAAAAAATTCTGAGGTGGAAAATCGACCAAAAATTTCAAAATAGGGCAACCTTCCAAGAAGACATTTTCAAGAGATATATTGTACTCCCAACTGTTTCCTTTTTTTTAACAGAAAAGAAAACGGTGGAGAAACATGATGAGTTTTACGAATTTTCAAAGACATGCAAACCCAAATTACAAAACCCTATCAGCATACAGCAGCCAGTAGGGCCATTAGCATAAAGGCAGCAAACAATAAATGCTAAATCGATTGTGGAGAAATGCATACCCTCGATTCTAAGGGGGACGTGGTAAGAGCCACTAATGAAAACACAAAGAAGGTGCTTTGAAAAGGGAAACACGGTGCTACCAGTCAATCAATCACACCCACTGCTGGGCCTATCAACTGAGAAAATGAGAATCAAAAAGTCACAGGCTGGCAATCCTGCACTCCAACAATATTTACCAGAGCCAACACTTGGAAGCAATGAAAATGTCCATCAACTGAGGAATGCGCAAAGTAGAAGTGGTCCACGTGCACACTGGGGAATTACTCCAATAAAAACTAAAAATTAAATTTAAAAATCCAACAAAAGTAAGGAGACATCAGCTTGTGTGGGTTTGTCCGGGCACACTCCACTCTAATTTATAACCGAGAAACACCACAGGCCGCAAGGGCTTTTCCCTAGTTACCATGGTGGGGACATAGAAAGGCTGCCGCCCTCTGGCATTTACCTGCAAAAGCAGCTTTAAAGCCTGTGCTAATGGTCATTTCATAGGAACAAGTACTGCAGAACTGTAAATGAAACCTACCCTCAAAATGTCTTGAGGGAGGTAATGGCCAAAACATTTCAAAATGTGACACATACTTTAAGAGAACACTTTGAAGAACTAAGGGGTAATCACAGGTTGAAAAATAAAAAGGACATGCCTTAAAGCTCAATTTCAACGGATTATGAGGCACAGGCGAATTCAACCACAAAGAGGTATCAGCTCACACTTGTCAGAATAACCATCAGCAAGGACACTACAAACAATAAATGCTGAAGGTGTTGTGGAGAAATGCATACCCTCAACTTCAAGTGGGACGTGACTTGAAAAGGGCCACGAATGAGAACAGAATGGAGGTGCCTTAAAAAGGTAAACATTGAGCTACCGTATGATCCAGCAGGCCCACTCCTCGACCTATAATCTAAGAAGAAAGAATTGGAAAGACACAGGCAGGCAAATCTGCATGGCACAGTATTACAATAGCCAAGATATGGAAGTAACCAAAAAGTCCACCAACAGATGGGTGGACAAAGAAGAACTCCTCCATGTACAGATGGAATATTCGCTAGTGAAAAAAATGAAACAATGCCATTTACAGCACCATACATGAGTCTAGACGTAATCACGCCACCTGTAGTAAGTGAGAAAGCAAAAGACACATATCCTATCATATCACTTTTAGGAGTTACTTAAAAATTGATACCAATGAAGATATTTCCACAGAGAAAGGCAATCACAGATTCATTAAAAAATCTGATGGTTCACCAAATAGAAAGGGATGAGGATTGGATACATTACCATATTGGGGTTAACAGAGATATACATACCATGTGAAATATATAATCACCAAAGACGTACGGAAGACCAGGAGAAGAGTACTCAACATTGTGTCATAACCTACATGGGAAAAGGATGCGAGGAAGAATAGATACACGTATATGTGTGAAAGAACCACATCTTGCACACCTAGAACAAACAAACCAATGTAATCCAATTTGCTGGGATAAAAAATAAAAAGTAAATTACAATTATGAACAAGAAGTAAAGAGACATAAACATAAAGTGCTTTTTTCCTGGCACATTCCATTCGAATTTACAACCTAGAACACCACTTCCATTAAGGCTCTGTTTCCCCAGTTACCAAATTTGGTAAAGGAGAAATGCTGCCACCTTGTGGCCGTTTCCTGCAAGACCAGCTTTAAACTCACAGCTAATGGTCACTTAACATTCACAAGGACTCAGGGCTGTAAAGGACACGTGCCCTAAAAAATTGTGCTGAAGTAGGGAATGGACAAAAAAATTCAAAATAGGCAAATGTTTCAAGAAGAGAGTATGAGGAGTTAAGTTTTACTCACGCTCTTTTAAAAAAAAAAAAGAAAATGGATAAAAGCTCAACCTCAGGGAGTGTTAGACCCATGCAATCTAATCTACAAAAAGTTTCAACTTAGACCAGTCGACTGACCATCAGCAAAATGTCTACAAACAATAAATGCTGACGGGGTTTTTAAGAACTGTGTCCCCTCTACCTGCTGGTGAGACGTAAAGGGGTAACAGCCAATAATGAGAAGAGAAAGGAGCTGTGTTTAAAAGTAAAAATGGAGGTACCATTCAATCCAGCAGGCGCACCATTGGACCTCTCACCTGAGAAGACAAGAATCGAGAAGACACAGGCCGCAAAACTGCAGTGCAGCCTAATTCACATTAGCCAAGACAGTGAAGCAATCAAAATATCCAACAAGAGGTGAATGGATAAAGAAGAAGTGGTCCATGTACACAATGGAATATTAGCCATGGAAAACAATGAACCATTGCTCTTTGAGGCACCACAAATGAGTCTGGAGATAATCACGAAACATGAGGTAACTCGGAAACCAAAGACCTGTATTCTATGATATCACTTATAGGCGTTATCTAATAACTGACACAAATGAATATATTTCCACAGAGAAAGACACTCACAGACTTAGAAAACAAACTATGCTCATCTAAAAGGAAAGGTGGGGGGAATGGATAAGTTAAGATTAGTGTTGCTATATGTATACAAACACATAGTATATACATATCTCAAAAAGACCGACCATGTACCAAGGGAGGTCTGTGGAACACTCTGTAACATTTTACATGGGAAGAGGATCTGTACTTGAATAGACATATATAGTGTACAAATGAACCAGATTGTGTACACCTAGGACAGACAATATTCGAAGCTTTACCACAATTAAAAAAAAATTTAAAACCAAGAAGAAATAATGAGACATAAACTTATGGGGGTTTCTCCAGGCACATTCCAATTTAATTTACAACCTAGGAACACGACTTCCAGAAAGGCTCTGCTGCCCTAGTACCCAGATTTGGGAGTGGAGAAATGCTGCCTGCTTGAGGCCACTTCCCACAACAGCAGCTTTAAACCCATTGCTAATGGTCACTAAATATTCACCAAACTTGCAGTTCGGGAAATGACACCTGCTCTCTAAAAAAATTCTGAGGTGGAAAATCGACCAAAAATTTCAAAATAGGGCAACCTTCCAAGAAGACATTTTCAAGAGATATATTGTACTCCCAACTGTTTCCTTTTTTTTAACAGAAAAGAAAACGGTGGAGAAACATGATGAGTTTTACGAATTTTCAAAGACATGCAAACCCAAATTACAAAACCCTATCAGCATACAGCAGCCAGTAGGGCCATTAGCATAAAGGCAGCAAACAATAAATGCTAAATCGATTGTGGAGAAATGCATACCCTCGATTCTAAGGGGGACGTGGTAAGAGCCACTAATGAAAACACAAAGAAGGTGCTTTGAAAAGGGAAACACGGTGCTACCAGTCAATCAATCACACCCACTGCTGGGCCTATCAACTGAGAAAATGAGAATCAAAAAGTCACAGGCTGGCAATCCTGCACTCCAACAATATTTACCAGAGCCAACACTTGGAAGCAATGAAAATGTCCATCAACTGAGGAATGCGCAAAGTAGAAGTGGTCCACGTGCACACTGGGGAATTACTCCAATAAAAACTAAAAATTAAATTTAAAAATCCAACAAAAGTAAGGAGACATCAGCTTGTGTGGGTTTGTCCGGGCACACTCCACTCTAATTTATAACCGAGAAACACCACAGGCCGCAAGGGCTTTTCCCTAGTTACCATGGTGGGGACATAGAAAGGCTGCCGCCCTCTGGCATTTACCTGCAAAAGCAGCTTTAAAGCCTGTGCTAATGGTCATTTCATAGGAACAAGTACTGCAGAACTGTAAATGAAAGCTACCCTCAAAATGTCTTGAGGGAGGTAATGGCCAAAACATTTCAAAATGTGACACATATTTTAAGAGAACACTTTGAAGAACTAAGGGGTAACACAGGTTGAAAAATAAAAAGGACATGCCTTAAAGCTCAATTTCAACGGATTATGAGGCACAGGCGAATTCAACCACAAAGAGGTATCAGCTCACACTTGTCAGAATAACCATCAGCAAGGAAACTACAAACAATAAATGCTGAAGGTGTTCTGGAGAAATGCATACCCTCAACTTCAAGTGGGACGTAACTTGAAAAGGGCCACGAATGAGAACAGAATGGAGGTGCCTTTAAAAGGTAAACATTGAGCTACCGTATGATCCAGCAGGCCCACTCCTCGACCTATAATCTAAGAAGAAAGAATTGGAAAGACACAGGCAGGCAAATCTGCATGGCACAGTATTACAATAGCCAAGATATGGAAGTAACCAAAAAGTCCACCAACAGATGGGTGGACAAAGAAGAACTCCTCCATGTACAGATGGAATATTCGCTAGTGAAAAAAATGAAACAATGCCATTTGCAGAACCATACATGAGTCTAGACGTAGTCACGCCACCTGTAGTAAGTGAGAAAGCAAAAGACACATATCCTATCATATCACTTTTAGGAGTTACTTAAAAATTGATACCAATGAAGATATTTCCACAGAGAAAGGCAATCACAGATTCATTTAAAAAACTGATGGTTCACCAAATAGAAAGGGATGAGGATTGGATACATTACCATATTGGGGTTAACAGAGATATACATACCATGTGAAATATATAATCACCAAAGACGTACGGAAGACCAGGAGAAGACTACTCAACATTGTGTCATAACCTACATGGGAAAAGGATGCGAGGAAGAATAGATACACGTATATGTGTGAAAGAACCACATCTTGCACACCTAGAACAAACAAACCATTGTAATCAAATTTGCTGGGATAAAAAATAAAAAGTAAATTACAATTATGAACAAGAAGTAATGAGACATAAACATAAAGTGCTTTTTTCCTGGCACATTCCATTCGAATTTACAACCTAGAACACCACTTCCATTAAGGCTCTGTTTCCCCAGTTACCAAATTTGGTAAAGGAGAAATGCTGCCACCTTGTGGCCGTTTCCTACAAGAGCAGCTTTAAACTCACAGCTAATGGTCACTTAACATTCACAAGGACTCAGGGCTGTAAAGGACACCTGCCCTAAAAAATTGTGCTGAAGTAGGGAATGGACAAAAAAATTCAAAACAGGCAAATGTTTCAAGAAGAGAGTATGAGGAGTTAAGTTTTACTCACGCTCTTTTAAAAAAAAAAGGAAAATGGATAAAAGCTCAACCTCAGGGAGTGTTAGACCCATGCAATCTAATCTACAAAAAGTTTCAACTTAGACCAGTCGACTGACCATCAGCAAAATGTCTACAAACAATAAATGCTGACGGGGTTTTCAAGAACTGTATCCCCTCTACCTGCTGGTGAGACGTAAAGGGGTAACAGCCAATAATGAGAAGAGAAAGGAGCTGTGTTTAAAAGTAAAAATGGAGGTACCATTCAATCCAGCAGGCGCACCATTGGACCTCTCACCTGAGAAGACAAGAATCGAGAAGACACAGGCCGCAAAAGCTGCAGTGCAGCCTTATTCACAATAGCCAAGACAGTGAAGCAATGAAAATATCCAACAAGAGGTGAATGGATAAAGAAGAAGTGGTCCATGTACACAATGGAATATTAGCCATGGAAAACAATGAACCATTGCTCTTTGAGGCACCACAAATGAGTCTGGAGATAATCACGAAACATGAGGTAACTCGGAAACCAAAGACCTGTATTCTATGATATCACTTATAGGTGTTATATTATAACTGACACAAATGAATATATTTCCACAGAGAAAGACAATCACAGACTTAGGAAAAAAACTATGCTCATCTAAAAGGAAAGGTGGGGGGAATGGATAAGTTAAGATTAGTGTTGCTCTATGTATACAAACACATAGTATATACATATCTCAAAAAGACCGACCATGGAGCAAGGGAGGTCTGTGGAACCCTCTGTAACATTTTACATGGGAAGAGGATCTGTACTTGAATAGACATATATAATGTACAAATGAACCAGATTGTGTACACCTAGGACAGACAATATTCGAAGCTTTACCACAATTAAAAAAAAATTTAAAACCAAGAAGAAATAATGAGACATAAATTTATGGGGGTTTCTCCAGGCACATTCCAATTTAATTTACAACCTAGGAATACGACTTCCAGAAAGGCTCTGCTGCCCTAGTACCCAGATTTGGGAGTGGAGAAATGCTGCCTGCTTGAGGCCACTTCCCACAACAGCAGCTTTAAACCCATTGCTAAGGGTCACTAAATATTCACCAAACTTGCAGTTCGGGAAATGACACCTGCTCTCTAAAAAAATTCTGGGGTGGAAAATCGACCAAAAATTTCAAAATAGGGCAACCTTCCAAGAAGAAAATTTCAAGAGATATATTGTACTCCCAACTGTTTCCTTTTTTTTAACAGAAAAGAAAACGGTGGAGAAAAATGATGAGTTTTACGAATTTTCAAAGACATGCAAACCCAAATTACAAAACCCTATCAGCACACAGCAGCCAGTAGGGCCATTAGCATAAAGGCAGCAAACAATAAATGCTAAATCGATTGTGGAGAAATGCATACCCTCGATTCTGAGGGGGACGTGGTAAGAGCCACTAATGAAAACACAAAGAAGGTGCTTTGAAAAGGGAAACACGGTGCTACCAGTCAATCAATCACACCCACTGCTGGGCCTATCACCTGAGAAAATGAGAATCAAAAAGTCACAGGCTGGCAATCCTGCACTCCAACAATATTTACCATAGCCAACACTTGGAAGCAATGAAAATGTCCATCAACCGAGGAATGTGCAAAGTAGAAGTGGTCCACGTGCACACTGGGGAACTACTCCAATAGAAACTAAAAATTAAATTTAAAAATCCAACAAAAGTAAGGAGACATCAGCTTGTGTGGGTTTGTCCGGGCACACTCCACTCTAATTTATAACCGAGAAACACCACAGGCCGCAAGGGCTTTTCCCTAGTTACCATGGTGGGGACATAGAAAGGCTGCCGCCCTCTGGCATTTACCTGCAAAAGCAGCTTTAAAGCCTGTGCTAATGGTCATTTCATAGGAACAAGTACTGCAGAACTGTAAATGAAACCTGCCCTCAAAATGTCTTGAGGGAGGTAATGGCCAAAATATTTCAAAATGAGACACATACTTTAAGAGAACACTTTGAAGAACTAAGGGGTAATCACAGGTTGAAAAATAAAAAGGACATGCCTTAAAGCTCAATTTCAATGGATTATGAGGCACAGGCGAATTCAACCACAAAGAGGTATCAGCTCACACTTGTCAGAATAACCATCACCAAGGAAACTACACACAATAAATGCTGAAGGTGTTGTGGAGAAATGCATACCCTCAACTTCAAGTGGGACGTAACTTGAAAAGGGCCACGAATGAGAACAGAGTGGAGGTGCCTTAAAAAGGTAAACATTGAGCTACCGTATGATCCAGCAGGCCCACTCCTCGACCTATAATCTAAGAAGAAAGAATTGGAAAGACACAGGCAGGCAAATCTGCATGGCACATTATTACAATAGCCAAGATACGGAAGTAACCAAAAAGTCCACCAACAGATGGGTGGACAAAGAAGAACTCCTCCATGTACAGATGGAATATTCGCTAGTGAAAAAAATGAAACAATGCCATTTGCAACACCATACATGAGTCTAGACGTAATCACGCCACCTGTAGTAAGTGAGAAAGCAAAAGACACATATCCTATCATATCACTTTTAGGAGTTACTTAAAAATTGATACCAATGAAGATATTTCCACAGAGAAAGGCAATCACAGATTCATTAAAAAAAACTTATGGTTCACCAAATAGAAAGGGATGAGGATTGGATACATTACCATATTGGGGTTAACAGAGATATACATACCATGTGAAATATATAATCACCAAAGGCGTACGGAAGACCAGGAGAAGACTACTCAACATTGTGTCATAACCTACATGGGAAAAGGATGCGAGGAAGAATAGATACACGTATATGTGTGAAAGAACCACATCTTGCACACCTAGAACAAACAAACCATTGTAATCAAATTTGCTGGGATAAAAAATAAAAAGTAAATTACAATTATGAACAAGAATTAATGAGACATAAACATAAAGTGCTTTTTTCCTGGCACATTCCATTCGAATTTACAACCTAGAACACCACTTCCATTAAGGCTCTGTTTCCCCACATACCAAATTTGGTAAAGGAGAAATGCTGCCACCTTCTGGCCGTTTCCTGCAAGAGCAGCTTTAAACTCACAGCTAATGGTCACTTAACATTCACAAGGACTCAGGGCTGTAAAGGACACCTGCCCTAAAAAATTGTGCTGAAGTAGGAAATGGACAAAAAAATTCGCAACAGGCAAATGTTTCAAGAAGAGAGTATGAGGAGTAAAGTTTTACTCACGCTCTTTTAAAAAAAAAGGAAAATGGATAAAAGCTCAACCTCAGGGACTGTTAGACCCATGCAATCTAATCTACAAAAAGTTTCAACTTAGACCAGTCGACTGACCATCAGCAAAATGTCTACAAACAATAAATGCTGACGGGGTTTTTAAGAACTGTGTCCCCTCTACCTGCTGGTGAGACGTAAAGGGGTAACAGCCAATAATGAGAACAGAAAGGAGCTGTGTTTAAAAGTAAAAATGGAGGTACCATTCAATCCAGCAGGCGCACCATTGGACCTCTCACCTGAGAAGACAAGAATCGAGAAGACACAGGCTGCAAAAGCTGCAGTGCAGCCTTATTCACAATAGCCAAGACAGTGAAGCAATCAAAATATCCAACAAGAGGTGAATGGATAAAGAAGAAGTGGTCCATGTACACAATGGAATATTAGCCATGGAAAACAATGAACCATTGCTCTTTGAGGCACCACAAATGAGTCTGGAGATAATCATGAAACATGAGGTAACTCGGAAACCAAAGACCTGTATTCTATGATATCACTTATAGGCGTTATCTAATAACTGACACAAATGAATATATTTCCACAGAGAAAGACACTCACAGACTTAGAAAACAAACTATGCTCATCTAAAAGTAAAGGTGGGGGGAATGGATAAGTTAAGATTAGTGTTGCTATATGTATACAAACACATAGTATATACATATCTCAAAAAGACCGACCATCTAGCAAGGGAGGTCTGTGGAACCCTCTGTAACATTTTACATGGGAAGAGGATCTGTACTTGAATAGACATATATAATGTACAAATGAACCAGATTGAGTACACCTAGGACAGACAATATTCGAAGCTTTACCCCAATTAAAAAAAAATTTAAAACCAAGAAGAAATAATGAGACATAAACTTATGGGGGTTTCTCCAGGCACATTCCAATTTAATTTACAACCTAGGAACACGACTGCCAGAAAGGCTCTGCTGCCCTAGTACCCAGATTTGGGAGTGGAGAAATGCTGCCTACTTGAGGCCACTTCCCACAACAGCAGCTTTAAACCCATTGCTAATGGTCACTAAATATTCACCAAACTTGCAGTTCGGGAAATGACACCTGCTCTCTAAAAAAATTCTGAGGTGGAAAATCGACCAAAAATTTCAAAATAGGGCAACCTTCCAAGAAGACATTTTCAAGAGATATATTGTACTCCCAACTGTTTCCTTTTTTTTAACAGAAAAGAAAACGGTGGAGAAACATGATGAGTTTTACGAATTTTCAAAGACATGCAAACCCAAATTACAAAACCCTATCAGCATACAGCAGCCAGTAGGGCCATTAGCATAAAGGCAGCAAACAATAAATGCTAAATCGATTGTGGAGAAATGCATACCCTCGATTCTAAGGGGGACGTGGTAAGAGCCACTAATGAAAACACAAAGAAGGTGCTTTGAAAAGGGAAACACGGTGCTACCAGTCAATCAATCACACCCACTGCTGGGCCTATCAACTGAGAAAATGAGAATCAAAAAGTCACAGGCTGGCAATCCTGCACTCCAACAATATTTACCAGAGCCAACACTTGGAAGCAATGAAAATGTCCATCAACTGAGGAATGCGCAAAGTAGAAGTGGTCCACGTGCACACTGGGGAATTACTCCAATAAAAACTAAAAATTAAATTTAAAAATCCAACAAAAGTAAGGAGACATCAGCTTGTGTGGGTTTGTCCGGGCACACTCCACTCTAATTTATAACCGAGAAACACCACAGGCCGCAAGGGCTTTTCCCTAGTTACCATGGTGGGGACATAGAAAGGCTGCCGCCCTCTGGCATTTACCTGCAAAAGCAGCTTTAAAGCCTGTGCTAATGGTCATTTCATAGGAACAAGTACTGCAGAACTGTAAATGAAAGCTACCCTCAAAATGTCTTGAGGGAGGTAATGGCCAAAACATTTCAAAATGTGACACATATTTTAAGAGAACACTTTGAAGAACTAAGGGGTAACACAGGTTGAAAAATAAAAAGGACATGCCTTAAAGCTCAATTTCAACGGATTATGAGGCACAGGCGAATTCAACCACAAAGAGGTATCAGCTCACACTTGTCAGAATAACCATCAGCAAGGAAACTACAAACAATAAATGCTGAAGGTGTTCTGGAGAAATGCATACCCTCAACTTCAAGTGGGACGTAACTTGAAAAGGGCCACGAATGAGAACAGAATGGAGGTGCCTTAAAAAGGTAAACATTGAGCTACCGTATGATCCAGCAGGCCCACTCCTCGACCTATAATCTAAGAAGAAAGAATTGGAAAGACACAGGCAGGCAAATCTGCATGGCACAGTATTACAATAGCCAAGATATGGAAGTAACCAAAAAGTCTACCAACAGATGGGTGGACAAAGAAGAACTCCTCCATGTACAGATGGAATATTCGCTAGTGAAAAAAATGAAACAATGCCATTTACAGCACCATACATGAGTCTAGACGTAATCACGCCACCTGTAGTAAGTGAGAAAGCAAAAGACACATATCCTATCATATCACTTTTAGGAGTTACTTAAAAATGGATACCAATGAAGATATTTCCACAGAGAAAGGCAATCACAGATTCATTAAAAAATCTGATGGTTCACCAAATAGAAAGGGATGAGGATTGGATACATTACCATATTGGGGTTAACAGAGATATACATACCATGTGAAATATATAATCACCAAAGACGTACGGAAGACCAGGAGAAGAGTACTCAACATTGTGTCATAACCTACATGGGAAAAGGATGCGAGGAAGAATAGATACACGTATATGTGTGAAAGAACCACATCTTGCACACCTAGAACAAACAAACCAATGTAATCCAATTTGCTGGGATAAAAAATAAAAAGTAAATTACAATTATGAACAAGAAGTAAAGAGACATAAACATAAAGTGCTTTTTTCCTGGCACATTCCATTCGAATTTACAACCTTGAACACCACTTCCATTAAGGCTCTGTTTCCCCAGTTACCAAATTTGGTAAAGGAGAAATGCTGCCACCTTCTGGCCGTTTCCTGCAAGAGCAGCTTTAAACTCACAGCTAATGGTCACTTAACATTCACAAGGACTCAGGGCTGTAAAGGACACCTGCCCTAAAAAATTGTGCTGAAGTAGGGAATGGACAAAAAAATTCAAAACAGGCAAATGTTTCAAGAAGAGAGTATGAGGAGTTAAGTTTTACTCACGCTATTTTAAAAAAAAAAAAGGAAAATGGATAAAAGCTCAACCTCAGGGAGTGTTAGACCCATGCAATCTAATCTACAAAAAGTTTCAACTTAGACCAGTCGACTGACCATCAGCAAAATGTCTACAAACAATAAATGCTGACGGGGTTTTTAAGAACTGTGTCCCCTCTACCTGCTGGTGAGACGTAAAGGGGTAACAGCCAATAATGAGAAGAGAAAGGAGCTGTGTTTAAAAGTAAAAATGGAGGTACCATTCAATCCAGCAGGCACACCATTGGACCTCTCACCTGAGAAGCCAAGAATCGAGAAGACACAGGCCGCAAAACTGCAGTGCAGCCTTATTCAAATTAGCCAAGACAGTGAAGCAATCAAAATATCCAACAAGAGGTGAATGGATAAAGAAGAAGTGGTCCATGTACACAATGGAATATTAGCCATGGAAAACAATGAACCATTGCTCTTTGAGGCACCACAAATGAGTCTGGAGATAATCACGAAACATGAGGTAACTCGGAAACCAAAGACCTGTATTCTATGATATCACTTATAGGCGTTATCTAATAACTGACACGAATGAATATATTTCCACAGAGAAAGACACTCACAGACTTAGAAAACAAACTATGCTCATCTAAAAGGAAAGGTGGGGGGAATGGATAAGTTAAAATTAGTGTTGCTATATGTATACAAACACATAGTATATACATATCTCAAAAAGACCGACCATCTAGCAAGGGAGGTCTGTGGAACCCTCTGTAACATTTTACATGGGAAGAGGATCTGTACTTGAATAGACATATATAATGTACAAATGAACCAGATTGTGTACACCTAGGACAGACAATATTCGAAGCTTTACCCCAATTAAAAAAAATTTTAAAACCAAGAAGAAATAATGAGACATAAACTTATGGGGGTTTCTTCAGGCACATTCCAATTTAATTTACAACCTAGGAACACGACTGCCAGAAAGGCTCTGCTGCCCTAGTACCCAGATTTGGGAGTGGAGAAATGCTGCCTACTTGAGGCCACTTCCCACAACAGCAGCTTTAAACCCATTGCTAATGGTCACTAAATATTCACCAAACTTGCAGTTCGGGAAATGACACCTGCTCTCTAAAAAAATTCTGAGGTGGAAAATCGACCAAAAATTTCAAAATAGGGCAACCTTCCAAGAAGACATTTTCAAGAGATATATTGTACTCCCAACTGTTTCCTTTTTTTTAACAGAAAAGAAAACGGTGGAGAAACATGATGAGTTTTACGAATTTTCAAAGACATGCAAACCCAAATTTCAAAACCCTATCAGCATACAGCAGCCAGTAGGGCCATTAGCATAAAGGCAGCAAACAATAAATGCTAAATCGATTGTGGAGAAATGCATACCCTCGATTCTAAGGGGGACGTGGTAAGAGCCACTAATGAAAACACAAAGAAGGTGCTTTGAAAAGGGAAACACGGTGCTACCAGTCAATCAATCACACCCACTGCTGGGCCTATCAACTGAGAAAATGAGAATCAAAAAGTCACAGGCTGGCAATCCTGCACTCCAACAATATTTACCAGAGCCAACACTTGGAAGCAATGAAAATGTCCATCAACTGAGGAATGCGCAAAGTAGAAGTGGTCCACGTGCACACTGGGGAATTACTCCAATAAAAACTAAAAATTAAATTTAAAAATCCAACAAAAGTAAGGAGACATCAGCTTGTGTGGGTTTGTCCGGGCACACTCCACTCTAATTTATAACCGAGAAACACCACAGGCCGCAAGGGCTTTTCCCTAGTTACCATGGTGGGGACATAGAAAGGCTGCCGCCCTCTGGCATTTACCTGCAAAAGCAGCTTTAAAGCCTGTGCTAATGGTCATTTCATAGGAACAAGTACTGCAGAACTGTAAATGAAAGCTACCCTCAAAATGTCTTGAGGGAGGTAATGGCCAAAACATTTCAAAATGTGACACATACTTTAAGAGAACACTTTGAAGAACTAAGGGGTAATCACAGGTTGAAAAATAAAAAGGACATGCCTTAAAGCTCAATTTCAACGGATTATGAGGCACAGGCGAATTCAACCACAAAGAGGTATCAGCTCACACTTGTCAGAATAACCATCAGCAAGGACACTACAAACAATAAATGCTGAAGGTGTTGTGGAGAAATGCATACCCTCAACTTCAAGTGGGACGTAACTTGAAAAGGGCCACGAATGAGAACAGAATGGAGGTGCCTTAAAAAGGTAAACATTGAGCTACCGTATGATCCAGCAGGCCCACTCCTCGACCTATAATCTAAGAAGAAAGAATTGGAAAGACACAGGCAGGCAAATCTGCATGGCACAGTATTACAATAGCCAAGATATGGAAGTAACCAAAAAGTCCACCAACAGATGGGTGGACAAAGAAGAACTCCTCCATGTACAGATGGAATATTCGCTAGTGAAAAAAATGAAACAATGCCATTTACAGCACCATACATGAGTCTAGACGTAATCACGCCACCTTTGGTAAGTGAGAAAGCAAAAGACACATATCCTATCATATCACTTTTAGGAGTTACTTAAAAATTGATACCAATGAAGATATTTCCACAGAGAAAGGCAATCACAGATTCATTAAAAAATCTGATGGGTCACCAAATAGAAAGGGATGAGGATTGGATACATTACCATATTGGGGTTAACAGAGATATACATACCATGTGAAATATATAATCACCAAAGACGTACGGAAGACCAGGAGAAGAGTACTCAACATTGTGTCATAACCTACATGGGAAAAGGATGCGAGGAAGAATAGATACACGTATATGTGTGAAAGAACCACATCTTGCACACCTAGAACAAACAAACCAATGTAATCCAATTTGCTGGGATAAAAAATAAAAAGTAAATTACAATTATGAACAAGAAGTAAAGAGACATAAACATAAAGTGCTTTTTTCCTGGCACATTCCATTCGAATTTACAACCTAGAACACCACTTCCATTAAGGCTCTGTTTCCCCAGTTACCAAATTTGGTAAAGGAGAAATGCTGCCACCTTGTGGCCGTTTCCTGCAAGAGCAGCTTTAAACTCACAGCTAATGGTCACTTAACATTCACAAGGACTCAGGGCTGTAAAGGACACGTGCCCTAAAAAATTGTGCTGAAGTAGGGAATGGACAAAAAAATTCAAAATAGGCAAATGTTTCAAGAAGAGAGTATGAGGAGTTAAGTTTTACTCACGCTCTTTTAAAAAAAAAAAAGGAAAATGGATAAAAGCTCAACCTCAGGGAGTGTTAGACCCATGCAATCTAATCTACAAAAAGTTTCAACTTAGACCAGTCGACTGACCATCAGCAAAATGTCTACAAACAATAAATGCTGACGGGGTTTTTAAGAACTGTGTCCCCTCTACCTGCTGGTGAGACGTAAAGGGGTAACAGCCAATAATGAGAAGAGAAAGGAGCTGTGTTTAAAAGTAAAAATGGAGGTACCATTCAATCCAGCAGGCGCACCATTGGACCTCTCACCTGAGAAGACAAGAATCGAGAAGACACAGGCCGCAAAACTGCAGTGCAGCCTAATTCACATTAGCCAAGACAGTGAAGCAATCAAAATATCCAACAAGAGGTGAATGGATAAAGAAGAAGTGGTCCATGTACACAATGGAATATTAGCCATGGAAAACAATGAACCATTGCTCTTTGAGGCACCACAAATGAGTCTGGAGATAATCACGAAACATGAGGTAACTCGGAAACCAAAGACCTGTATTCTATGATATCACTTATAGGCGTTATCTAATAACTGACACAAATGAATATATTTCCACAGAGAAAGACACTCACAGACTTAGAAAACAAACTATGCTCATCTAAAAGGAAAGGTGGGGGGAATGGATAAGTTAAGATTAGTGTTGCTATATGTATACAAACACATAGTATATACATATCTCAAAAAGACCGACCATGTACCAAGGGAGGTCTGTGGAACACTCTGTAACATTTTACATGGGAAGAGGATCTGTACTTGAATAGACATATATAGTGTACAAATGAACCAGATTGTGTACACCTAGGACAGACAATATTCGAAGCTTTACCACAATTAAAAAAAATTTTAAAACCAAGAAGAAATAATGAGACATAAACTTATGGGGGTTTCTCCAGGCACATTCCAATTTAATTTACAACCTAGGAACACGACTTCCAGAAAGGCTCTGCTGCCCTAGTACCCAGATTTGGGAGTGGAGAAATGCTGCCTGCTTGAGGCCACTTCCCACAACAGCAGCTTTAAACCCATTGCTAATGGTCACTAAATATTCACCAAACTTGCAGTTCGGGAAATGACACCTGCTCTCTAAAAAAATTCTGAGGTGGAAAATCGACCAAAAATTTCAAAATAGGGCAACCTTCCAAGAAGACATTTTCAAGAGATATATTGTACTCCCAACTGTTTCCTTTTTTTTAACAGAAAAGAAAACGGTGGAGAAACATGATGAGTTTTACGAATTTTCAAAGACATGCAAACCCAAATTACAAAACCCTATCAGCATACAGCAGCCAGTAGGGCCATTAGCATAAAGGCAGCAAACAATAAATGCTAAATCGATTGTGGAGAAATGCATACCCTCGATTCTAAGGGGGACGTGGTAAGAGCCACTAATGAAAACACAAAGAAGGTGCTTTGAAAAGGGAAACACGGTGCTACCAGTCAATCAATCACACCCACTGCTGGGCCTATCAACTGAGAAAATGAGAATCAAAAAGTCACAGGCTGGCAATCCTGCACTCCAACAATATTTACCAGAGCCAACACTTGGAAGCAATGAAAATGTCCATCAACTGAGGAATGCGCAAAGTAGAAGTGGTCCACGTGCACACTGGGGAATTACTCCAATAAAAACTAAAAATTAAATTTAAAAATCCAACAAAAGTAAGGAGACATCAGCTTGTGTGGGTTTGTCCGGGCACACTCCACTCTAATTTATAACCGAGAAACACCACAGGCCGCAAGGGCTTTTCCCTAGTTACCATGGTGGGGACATAGAAAGGCTGCCGCCCTCTGGCATTTACCTGCAAAAGCAGCTTTAAAGCCTGTGCTAATGGTCATTTCATAGGAACAAGTACTGCAGAACTGTAAATGAAAGCTACCCTCAAAATGTCTTGAGGGAGGTAATGGCCAAAACATTTCAAAATGTGACACATATTTTAAGAGAACACTTTGAAGAACTAAGGGGTAACACAGGTTGAAAAATAAAAAGGACATGCCTTAAAGCTCAATTTCAACGGATTATGAGGCACAGGCGAATTCAACCACAAAGAGGTATCAGCTCACACTTGTCAGAATAACCATCAGCAAGGAAACTACAAACAATAAATGCTGAAGGTGTTGTGGAGAAATGCATACCCTCAACTTCAAGTGGGACGTAACTTGAAAAGGGCCACGAATGAGAACAGAATGGAGGTGCCTTAAAAAGGTAAACATTGAGCTACCGTATGATCCAGCAGGCCCACTCCTCGACCTATAATCTAAGAAGAAAGAATTGGAAAGACACAGGCAGGCAAATCTGCATGGCACAGTATTACAATAGCCAAGATATGGAAGTAACCAAAAAGTCCACCAACAGATGGGTGGACAAAGAAGAACTCCTCCATGTACAGATGGAATATTCGCTAGTGAAAAAAATGAAACAATGCCATTTACAGCACCATACATGAGTCTAGACGTAATCACGCCACCTGTAGTAAGTGAGAAAGCAAAAGACACATATCCTATCATATCACTTTTAGGAGTTACTTAAAAATTGATACCAATGAAGATATTTCCACAGAGAAAGGCAATCACAGATTCATTAAAAAATCTGATGGTTCACCAAATAGAAAGGGATGAGGATTGGATACATTACCATATTGGGGTTAACAGAGATATACATACCATGTGAAATATATAATCACCAAAGACGTACGGAAGACCAGGAGAAGAGTACTCAACATTGTGTCATAACCTACATGGGAAAAGGATGCGAGGAAGAATAGATACACGTATATGTGTGAAAGAACCACATCTTGCACACCTAGAACAAACAAACCAATGTAATCCAATTTGCTGGGATAAAAAATAAAAAGTAAATTACAATTATGAACAAGAAGTAAAGAGACATAAACATAAAGTGCTTTTTTCCTGGCACATTCCATTCGAATTTACAACCTAGAACACCACTTCCATTAAGGCTCTGTTTCCCCAGTTACCAAATTTGGTAAAGGAGAAATGCTGCCACCTTGTGGCCGTTTCCTGCAAGAGCAGCTTTAAACTCACAGCTAATGGTCACTTAACATTCACAAGGACTCAGGGCTGTAAAGGACACGTGCCCTAAAAAATTGTGCTGAAGTAGGGAATGGACAAAAAAATTCAAAACAGGCAAATGTTTCAAGAAGAGAGTATGAGGAGTTAAGTTTTACTCACGCTCTTTTAAAAAAAAAAAAGGAAAATGGATAAAAGCTCAACCTCAGGGAGTGTTAGACCCATGCAATCTAATCTACAAAAAGTTTCAACTTAGACCAGTCGACTGACCATCAGCAAAATGTCTACAAACAATAAATGCTGACGGGGTTTTTAAGAACTGTGTCCCCTCTACCTGCTGGTGAGACGTAAAGGGGTAACAGCCAATAATGAGAAGAGAAAGGAGCTGTGTTTAAAAGTAAAAATGGAGGTACCATTCAATCCAGCAGGCGCACCATTGGACCTCTCACCTGAGAAGACAAGAATCGAGAAGACACAGGCCGCAAAACTGCAGTGCAGCTTAATTCACATTAGCCAAGACAGTGAAGCAATCAAAATATCCAACAAGAGGTGAATGGATAAAGAAGAAGTGGTCCATGTACACAATGGAATATTAGCCATGGAAAACAATGAACCATTGCTCTTTGAGGCACCACAAATGAGTCTGGAGATAATCACGAAACATGAGGTAACTCGGAAACCAAAGACCTGTATTCTATGATATCACTTATAGGCGTTATCTAATAACTGACACAAATGAATATATTTCCACAGAGAAAGACACTCACAGACTTAGAAAACAAACTATGCTCATGTAAAAGGAAAGGTGGGGGGAATTGATAAGTTAAGATTAGTGTTGCTATATGTATACAAACACATAGTATATACATATCTCAAAAAGACCGACCATGTACCAAGGGAGGTCTGTGGAACACTCTGTAACATTTTACATGGGAAGAGGATCTGTACTTGAATAGACATATATAGTGTACAAATGAACCAGATTGTGTACACCTAGGACAGACAATATTCGAAGCTTTACCACAATTAAAAAAAATTTTAAAACCAAGAAGAAATAATGAGACATAAACTTATGGGGGTTTCTCCAGGCACATTCCAATTTAATTTACAACCTAGGAACACGACTTCCAGAAAGGCTCTGCTGCCCTAGTACCCAGATTTGGGAGTGGAGAAATGCTGCCTGCTTGAGGCCACTTCCCACAACAGCAGCTTTAAACCCATTGCTAAGGGTCACTATATATTCACCAAACTTGCAGTTCGGGAAATGACACCTGCTCTCTAAAAAAATTCTGAGGTGGAAAATCGACCAAAAATTTCAAAATAGGGCAACCTTCCAAGGAGACATTTTCAAGAGATATATTGTACTCCCAACTGTTTCCTTTTTTTTAACAGAAAAGAAAACGGTGGAGAAACATGATGAGTTTTACGAATTTTCAAAGACATGCAAACCCAAATTACAAAACCCTATCAGCATACAGCAGCCAGTAGGGCCATTAGCATAAAGGCAGCAAACAATAAATGCTAAATCGATTGTGGAGAAATGCATACCCTCGATTCTAAGGGGGACGTGGTAAGAGCCACTAATGAAAACACAAAGAAGGTGCTTTGAAAAGGGAAACACGGTGCTACCAGTCAATCAATCACACCCACTGCTGGGCCTATCAACTGAGAAAATGAGAATCAAAAAGTCACAGGCTGGCAATCCTGCACTCCAACAATATTTACCAGAGCCAACACTTGGAAGCAATGAAAATGTCCATCAACTGAGGAATGCGCAAAGTAGAAGTGGTCCACGTGCACACTGGGGAATTACTCCAATAAAAACTAAAAATTAAATTTAAAAATCCAACAAAAGTAAGGAGACATCAGCTTGTGTGGGTTTGTCCGGGCACACTCCACTCTAATTTATAACCGAGAAACACCACAGGCCGCAAGGGCTTTTCCCTAGTTACCATGGTGGGGACATAGAAAGGCTGCCGCCCTCTGGCATTTACCTGCAAAAGCAGCTTTAAAGCCTGTGCTAATGGTCATTTCATAGGAACAAGTACTGCAGAACTGTAAATGAAAGCTACCCTCAAAATGTCTTGAGGGAGGTAATGGCCAAAACATTTCAAAATGTGACACATATTTTAAGAGAACACTTTGAAGAACTAAGGGGTAACACAGGTTGAAAAATAAAAAGGACATGGCTTAAAGCTCAATTTCAACGGATTATGAGGCACAGGCGAATTCAACCACAAAGAGGTATCAGCTCACACTTGTCAGAATAACCATCAGCAAGGAAACTACAAACAATAAATGCTGAAGGTGTTGTGGAGAAATGCATACCCTCAACTTCAAGTGGGACGTAACTTGAAAAGGGCCACGAATGAGAACAGAATGGAGGTGCCTTAAAAAGGTAAACATTGAGCTACCGTATGATCCAGCAGGCCCACTCCTCGACCTATAATCTAAGAAGAAAGAATTGGAAAGACACAGGCAGGCAAATCTGCATGGCACAGTATTACAATAGCCAAGATATGGAAGTAACCAAAAAGTCCACCAACAGATGGGTGGACAAAGAAGAACTCCTCCATGTACAGATGGAATATTCGCTAGTGAAAAAAATGAAACAATGCCATTTACAGCACCATACATGAGTCTAGACGTAATCACGCCACATGTAGTAAGTGAGAAAGCAAAAGACACATATCCTATCATATCACTTTTAGGAGTTACTTAAAAATTGATACCAATGAAGATATTTCCACAGAGAAAGGCAATCACAGATTCATTAAAAAATCTGATGGGTCACCAAATAGAAAGGGATGAGGATTGGATACATTACCATATTGGGGTTAACAGAGATATACATACCATGTGAAATATATAATCACCAAAGACGTACGGAAGACCAGGAGAAGAGTACTCAACATTGTGTCATAACCTACATGGGAAAAGGATGCGAGGAAGAATAGATACACGTATATGTGTGAAAGAACCACATCTTGCACACCTAGAACAAACAAACCAATGTAATCCAATTTGCTGGGATAAAAAATAAAAAGTAAATTACAATTATGAACAAGAAGTAAAGAGACATAAACATAAAGTGCTTTTTTCCTGGCACATTCCATTCGAATTTACAACCTAGAACACCACTTCCATTAAGGCTCTGTTTCCCCAGTTACCAAATTTGGTAAAGGAGAAATGCTGCCACCTTGTGGCCGTTTCCTGCAAGAGCAGCTTTAAACTCACAGCTAATGGTCACTTAACATTCACAAGGACTCAGGGCTGTAAAGGACACGTGCCCTAAAAAATTGTGCTGAAGTAGGGAATGGACAAAAAAATTCAAAACAGGCAAATGTTTCAAGAAGAGAGTATGAGGAGTTAAGTTTTACTCACGCTCTTTTAAAAAAAAAAAAGGAAAATGGATAAAAGCTCAACCTCAGGGAGTGTTAGACCCATGCAATCTAATCTACAAAAAGTTTCAACTTAGACCAGTCGACTGACCATCAGCAAAATGTCTACAAACAATAAATGCTGACGGGGTTTTTAAGAACTGTGTCCCCTCCACCTGCTGGTGAGACGTAAAGGGGTAACAGCCAATAATGAGAAGCGAAAGGAGCTGTGTTTAAAAGTAAAAATGGAGGTACCATTCAATCCAGCAGGCGCACCATTGGACCTCTCACCTGAGAAGACAAGAATCGAGAAGACACAGGCCGCAAAACTGCAGTGCAGCCTAATTCACATTAGCCAAGACAGTGAAGCAATCAAAATATCCAACAAGAGGTGAATGGATAAAGAAGAAGTGGTCCATGTACACAATGGAATATTAGCCATGGAAAACAATGAACCATTGCTCTTTGAGGCACCACAAATGAGTCTGGAGATAATCACGAAACATGAGGTAACTCGGAAACCAAAGACCTGTATTCTATGATATCACTTATAGGCGTTATCTAATAACTGACACAAATGAATATATTTCCACAGAGAAAGACACTCACAGACTTAGAAAACAAACTATGCTCATGTAAAAGGAAAGGTGGGGGGAATGGATAAGTTAAGATTAGTGTTGCTATATGTATACAAACACATAGTATATACATATCTCAAAAAGACCGACCATCTAGCAAGGGAGGTCTGTGGAACCATCTGTAACATTTTACATGGGAAGAGGATCTGTACTTGAATAGACATATATAATGTACAAATGAACCAGATTGTGTACACCTAGGACAGACAATATTCGAAGCTTTACCCCAATTAAAAAAAATTTTAAAACCAAGAAGAAATAATGAGACATAAACTTATGGGGGTTTCTCCAGGCACATTCCAATTTAATTTACAACCTAGGAACATGACTTCCAGAAAGGCTCTGCTGCCCTAGTACCCAGATTTGGGAGTGGAGAAATGCTGCCTGCTTGAGGCCACTTCCCACAACAGCAGCTTTAAACCCATTGCTAAGGGTCACTATATATTCACCAAACTTGCAGTTCGGGAAATGACACCTGCTCTCTAAAAAAATTCTGGGGTGGAAAATCGACCAAAAATTTCAAAATAGGGCAACCTTCCAAGAAGAAAATTTCAAGAGATATATTGTACTCCCAATTGTTTCCTTTTTTTTAACAGAAAAGAAAACGGTGGAGAAAAATGATGAGTTTTACGAATTTTCAAAGACATGCAAACCCAAATTACAAAACCCTATCAGCACACAGCAGCCAGTAGGGCCATTAGCATAAAGGCAGCAAACAATAAATGCTAAATCGATTGTGGAGAAATGCATACACTCGATTCTAAGGGGGACGTGGTAAGAGCCACTAATGAAAACACAAAGAAGGTGCTTTGAAAAGGGAAACACGGTGCTACCAGTCAATCAATCACACCCACTGCTGGGCCTATCAACTTAGAAAATGAGAATCAAAAAGTCACAGGCTGGCAATCCGCACTCCAACAATATTTACCATAGCCAACACTTGGAAGCAATGAAAATGTCCATCAACCGAGGAATGTGCAAAGTAGAAGTGGTCCACGTGCACACTGGGGAATTACTCCAATAAAAACTAAAAATTAAATTTAAAAATCCAACAAAAGTAAGGAGACATCAGCTTGTGTGGGTTTGTCCGGGCACACTCCACTCTAATTTATAACCGAGAAACACCACAGGCCGCAAGGGCTTTTCCCTAGTTACCATGGTGGGGACATAGAAAGGCTGCCGCCCTCTGGCATTTACCTGCAAAAGCAGCTTTAAAGCCTGTGCTAATGGTCATTTCATAGGAACAAGTACTGCAGAACTGTAAATGAAACCTGCCCTCAAAATGTCTTGAGGGAGGTAATGGCCAAAACATTTCAAAATGTGACACATACTTTAAGAGAACACTTTGAAGAACTAAGGGGCAATCAGAGTTTGAAAAATAAAAAGGACATGCCTTAAAGCTCAATTTCAACGGATTATGAGGCACAGGCGAATTCAACCACAAAGAGGTATCAGCTCACACTTGTCAGAATAACCATCAGCAAGGAAACTACAAACAATAAATGCTGAAGGTGTTGTGGAGAAATGCATACCCTCAACTTCAAGTGGGACGTAACTTGAAAAGGGCCACGAATGAGAACAGAATGGAGGTGCCTTAAAAAGGTAAACATTGAGGTACCGTATGATCCAGCAGGCCCACTCCTCGACCTATAATCTAAGAAGAAAGAATTGGAAAAACACAGGCAGGCAAATCTGCATGGCACAGTATTACAATAGCCAAGATATGGAAGTAACCAAAAAGTCCACCAACAGATGGGTGGAAAAAGAAGAACTCCTCCATGTACAGATGGAATATTCGCTAGTGAAAAAAATGAAACAATGCCATTGACAGCACCATACATGAGTCTAGACGTAATCACGCCACCTGTAGTAAGTGAGAAAACAAAAGACATATATCCTATCATATCACTTTTAGGAGTTACTTAAAAATTGATACGAAGGAAGATATTTCCACAGAGAAAGGCAATCACAGATTCATTAAAAAAACTTATGGTTCACCAAATAGAAAGGGATGAAGATTGGATACATTACCATATTGGGGTTAACAGAGATATACATACCATGTGAAATATATAATCACCAAAGACGTACGGAAGACCAGGAGAAGACTACTCAACATCGTGTCATAACCTATATGGGAAAAGGATGCGAGGAAGAATAGATACACGTATATGTGTGAAAGAACCACATCTTGCACACCTAGAACAAACAAACCATTGTAATCAAATTTGCTGGGATAAAAAATAAAAAGTAAATTACAATTATGAACAAGAAGTAATGAGACATAAACATAAAGTGCTTTTTTCCTGGCACATTCCATTCGAATTTACAACCTAGAACACCACTTCCATTAAGGCTCTGTTTCCCCAGTTACCTAATTTGGTAAAGGAGAATTGCTGCCACCTTGTGGCCGTTTCCTGCAAGAGCAGCTTTAAACTCACAGCTAATGGTCACTTAAAATTCACAAGGACTCAGGGCTGTGAAGGACACCTGCCCTAAAAAATTGTGCTGAAGTAGGAAATGGACAAAAAAATTCAAAACAGGCAAATGTTTCAAGAAGAGAGTATGAGGAGTTAAGTTTTACTCACGCTCTTTTAAAAAAAAAGGAAAATGGATAAAAGCTCAACCTCAGGGAGTGTTAGACCCATGCAATCTAATCTACAAAAAGTTTCAACTTAGACCAGTCGACTGACCATCAGCAAAATGTCTACAAACAATAAATGCTGACGGGGTTTTTAAGAACTGTGTCCCCTCTACCTGCTGGTGAGACGTAAAGGGGTAACAGCCAATAATGAGAAGAGAAAGGAGCTGTGTTTAAAAGTAAAAATGGAGGTACCATTCAATCCAGCAGGCGCACCATTGCACCTCTCACCTGAGAAGACAAGAATCGAGAAGACACAGGCCGCAAAAGCTGCAGTGCAGCCTTATTCACAATAGCCAAGACAGTGAAGCAATCAAAATATCCAACAAGAGGTGAATGGATAAAGAAGAAGTGGTCCATGTACACAATGGAATATTAGCCATGGAAAACAATGAACCATTGCTCTTTGAGGCACCACAAATGAGTCTGGAGATAATCACGAAACATGAGGTAACTCGGAAACCAAAGACCTGTATTCTATGATATCACTTATAGGCGTTATCTAATAACTGACACGAATGAATATATTTCCACAGAGAAAGACACTCACAGACTTAGAAAACAAACTATGCTCATCTAAAAGGAAAGGTGGGGGGAATGGATAAGTTAAGATTAGTGTTGCTATATGTATACAAACACATAGTATATACATATCTCAAAAAGACCGACCATCTAGCAAGGGAGGTCTGTGGAACCCTCTGTAACATTTTACATGGGAAGAGGATCTGTACTTGAATAGACATATATAATGTACAAATGAACCAGATTGTGTACACCTAGGACAGACAATATTCGAAGCTTTACCACAATTAAAAAAAATTTTAAAACCAAGAAGAATTAATGAGACATAAACTTATGGGGGTTTCTCCAGGCACATTCCAATTTAATTTACAACCTAGGAACACGACTTCCAGAAAGGCTCTGCTGCCCTAGTACCCAGATTTGGGAGTGGAGAAATGCTGCCTACTTGAGGCCACTTCCCACAACAGCAGCTTAAAACCCATTGCTAATGGTCACTAAATATTCACCAAACTTGCAGTTCGGGAAATGACACCTGCTCTCTAAAAAAATTCTGAGGTGGAAAATCGACCAAAAATTTCAAAATAGGGCAACCTTCCAAGAAGACATTTTCAAGAGATATATTGTACTCCCAACTGTTTCCTTTTTTTTAACAGAAAAGAAAACGGTGGAGAAACATGATGAGTTTTACGAATTTTCAAAGACATGCAAACCCAAATTACAAAACCCTATCAGCACACAGCAGCCAGTAGGGCCATTAGCATAAAGGCAGCAAACAATAAATGCTAAATCGATTGTGGAGAAATGCATACCCTCGATTCTAAGGGGGACGTGGTAAGAGCCACTAATGAAAACACAAAGAAGGTGCTTTGAAAAGGGAAACACGGTGCTACCAGTCAATCAGTCACACCCACTGCTGGGCCTATCAACTGAGAAAATGAGAATCAAAAAGTCACAGGCTGGCAATCCTGCACTCCAACAATTTTTACCAGAGCCAACACTTGGAAGCAATGAAAATGTCCATCAACTGAGGAATGCGCAAAGTAGAAGTGGTCCACGTGCACACTGGGGAATTACTCCAATAAAAACTAAAAATTAAATTTAAAAATCCAACAAAAGTAAGGAGACATCAGCTTGTGTGGGTTTGTCCGGGCACACTCCACTCTAATTTATAACCGAGAAACACCACAGGCCGCAAGGCCTTTTCCCTAGTTACCATGGTGGGGACATAGAAAGGCTGCCGCCCTCTGGCATTTACCTGCAAAAGCAGCTTTAAAGCCTGTGCTAATGGTCATTTCATAGGAACAAGTACTGCAGAACTGTAAATGAAAGCTACCCTCAAAATGTCTTGAGGGAGGTAATGGCCAAAACATTTCAAAATGTGACACATACTTTAAGAGAACACTTTGAAGAACTAAGGGGTAATCACAGGTTGAAAAATAAAAAGGACATGCCTTAAAGCTCAATTTCAACAGATTATGAGGCACAGGCGAATTCAACCACAAAGAGGTATCAGCTCACACTTGTCAGAATAACCATCAGCAAGGAAACTACAAACAATAAATGCTGAAGGTGTTGTGGAGAAATGCATACCCTCAACTTCAAGTGGGACGTAACTTGAAAAGGGCCACGAATGAGAACAGAATGGAGGTGCCTTAAAAAGGTAAACATTGAGCTACCGTATGATCCAGCAGGCCCACTCCTCGACCTATAATCTAAGAAGAAAGAATTGGAAAGACACAGGCAGGCAAATCTGCATGGCACAGTATTACAATAGCCAAGATATGGAAGTAACCAAAAAGTCCACCAACAGATGGGTGGACAAAGAAGAACTCCTCCATGTACAGATGGAATATTCGCTAGTGAAAAAAATGAAACAATGCCATTGACAGCACCATACATGAGTCTAGACGTAATCACGCCACCTGTAGTAAGTGAGAAAGCAAAAGACACATATCCTATCATATCACTTTTAGGAGTTACTTAAAAATTGATACCAATGAAGATATTTCCACAGAGAAAGGCAATCACAGATTCATTAAAAAAACTGATGGTTCACCAAATAGAAAGGGATGAGGATTGGATACATTACCATATTGGGGTTAACAGAGCTATACATACCATGTGAAATATATAATCATCAAAGACGTACGGAAGACCAGGAGAAGACTACTCAACATTGTGTCATAACCTACATGGGAAAAGGATGCGAGGAAGAATAGATACACGTATATGTGTGAAAGAACCACATCTTGCACACCTAGAACAAACAAACCATTGTAATCAAATTTGCTGTGATAAAAAATAAAAAGTAAATTACAATTATGAACAAGAAGTAATGAGACATAAACATAAATTGCTTTTTTCCTGGCACATTCCATTCGAATTTACAACCTAGAACACCACTTCCATTAAGGCTCTGTTTCCCCAGTTACCAAATTTGGTAAAGGAGAAATGCTGCCAACTTCTGGCCGTTTCCTGCAAGAGCAGCTTTAAACTCACAGCTAATGGTCACTTAACATTCACAAGGACTCAGGGCTGTAAAGGACACCTGCCCTAAAAAATTGTGCTGAAGTAGGGAATGGACAAAAAAATTCACAACAGGCAAATGTTTCAAGAAGAGAGTATGAGTAGTAAAGTTTTACTCACGCTCTTTTAAAAAAAAAGGAAAATGGATAAAAGCTCAACCTCAGGGAGTGTTAGACCCATGCAATCTAATCTACAAAAAGTTTCAACTTAGACCAGTCGACTGACCATCAGCAAAATGTCTACAAATAATAAATGCTGACGGGGTTTTTAAGAACTGTGTCCCCTCTACCTGCTGGTGAGACGTAAAGGGGTAACAGCCAATAATGAGAAGAGAAAGGAGCTGTGTTTAAAAGTAAAAATGGAGGTACCATTCAATCCAGCAGGCGCACCATTGGACCTCTCACCTGAGAAGACAAGTATCGAGAAGACACAGGCCGCAAAAGCTGCAGTGCAGCCTTATTCACAATAGCCAAGACAGTGAAGCAATCAAAATATCCAACAAGAGGTGAATGGATAAAGAAGAAGTGGTCCATGTACACAATGGAATATTAGCCATGGAAAACAATGAAACATTGCTCTTTGAGGCACCACAAATGAGTCTGGAGATAATCACGAAACATGAGGTAACTCGGAAACCAAAGACCTGTATTCTATGATATCACTTATAGGCGTTATCTAATAACTGACAGAAATGAATATATTTCCACAGAGAAAGACACTCACAGACTTAGAAAACAAACTATGCTCATCTAAAAGGAAAGGTGGGGGGAATGGATAAGTTAAGATTAGTGTTGCTATATGTATACAAACACATAGTATATACATATCTCAAAAAGACCGACCATCTAGCAAGGGAGGTCTGTGGAACCCTCTGTAACATTTTACATGGGAAGAGGATCTGTACTTGAATAGACATATATAATGTACAAATGAACCAGATTGAGTACACCTAGGACAGACAATATTCGAAGCTTTACCCCAATTAAAAAAAATTTAAAACCAAGAAGAAATAATGAGACATAAACTTATGGGGGTTTCTCCAGGCACATTCCAATTTAATTTACAACCTAGGAACACGACTTCCAGAAAGGCTCTGCTGCCCTAGTACCCAGATTTGGGAGTGGAGAAATGCTGCCTACTTGAGGCCACTTCCCACAACAGCAGCTTTAAACCCATTGCTAATGGTCACTAAATATTCACCAAACTTGCAGTTCGGGAAATGACACCTGCTCTCTAAAAAAATTCTGAGGTGGAAAATCGACCAAAAATTTCAAAATAGGGCAACCTTCCAAGAAGACATTTTCAAGAGATATATTGTACTCCCAACTGTTTCCTTTTTTTTAACAGAAAAGAAAACGGTGGAGAAACATGATGAGTTTTACGAATTTTCAAAGACATGCAAACCCAAATTACAAAACCCTATCAGCATACAGCAGCCAGTAGGGCCATTAGCATAAAGGCAGCAAACAATAAATGCTAAATCGATTGTGGAGAAATGCATACCCTCGATTCTAAGGGGGACGTGGTAAGAGCCACTAATGAAAACACAAAGAAGGTGCTTTGAAAAGGGAAACACGGTGCTACCAGTCAATCAATCACACCCACTGCTGGGCCTATCAACTGAGAAAATGAGAATCAAAAAGTCACAGGCTGGCAATCCTGCACTCCAACAATATTTACCAGAGCCAACACTTGGAAGCAATGAAAATGTCCATCAACTGAGGAATGCGCAAAGTAGAAGTGGTCCACGTGCACACTGGGGAATTACTCCAATAAAAACTAAAAATTAAATTTAAAAATCCAACAAAAGTAAGGAGACATCAGCTTGTGTGGGTTTGTCCGGGCACACTACACTCTAATTTATAACCGAGAAACACCACAGGCCTCAAGGGCTTTTCCCTAGTTACCATGGTGGGGACATAGAAAGGCTGCCGCCCTCTGGCATTTACCTGCAAAAGCAGCTTTAAAGCCTGTGCTAATGGTCATTTCATAGGAACAAGTACTGCAGAACTGTAAATGAAACCTACCCTCAAAATGTCTTGAGGGAGGTAATGGCCAAAACATTGCAAAATGTGACACATACTTTAAGAGAACACTTTGAAGAACTAAGGGGTAATCACAGGTTGAAAAATAAAAAGGACATGCCTTAAAGCTCAATTTCAACGGATTATGAGGCACAGGCGAATTCAACCACAAAGAGGTATCAGCTCACACTTGTCAGAATAACCATCAGCAAGGAAACTACAAACAATAAATGCTGAAGGTGTTGTGGAGAAATGCATACCCTCAACATCAAGTGGGACGTAACTTGAAAAGGGCCACGAATGAGAACAGAATGGAGGTGCCTTAAAAAGGTAAACATTGAGCTACCATATGATCCAGCAGGCCCACTCCTCGACCTATAATCTAAGAAGAAAGAATTGGAAAGACACAGGCAGGCAAATCTGCATGGCACAGTATTACAATAGCCAAGATATGGAAGTAACCAAAAAGTCCACCAACAGATGGGTGGACAAAGAAGAACTCCTCCATGTACAGATGGAATATTCGCTAGTGAAAAAAATGAAACAATGCCATTTACAGCACCATACATGAGTCTAGACGTAATCACGCCACCTGTAGTAAGTGAGAAAGCAAAAGACACATATCCTATCATATCACTTTTAGGAGTTACTTAAAAATTGATACCAATGAAGATATTTCCACAGAGAAAGGCAATCACAGATTCATTAAAAAAACTGATGGTTCACCAAATAGAAAGGGATGAGGATTGGATACATTACCATATTGGGGTTAACAGAGATATACATACCATGTGAAATATATAATCACCAAAGACGTACGGAAGACCAGGAGAAGACTACTCAACATTGTGTCATAACCTACATGGGAAAAGGATGCGAGGAAGAATAGATACACGTATATGTGTGAAAGAACCACATCTTGCACACCTAGAACAAAAAAACCATTGTAATCAAATTTGCTGGGATAAAAAATAAAAAGTAAATTACAATTATGAACAAGAAGTAATGAGACATAAACATAAAGTACTTTTTTCCTGGCACATTCCATTCGAATTTACAACCTAGAACACCACTTCCATTAAGGCTCTGTTTCCCCAGTTACCAAATTTGGTAAAGGAGAAATGCTGCCACCTTGTGGCCGTTTCCTGCAAGAGCAGCTTTAAACTCACAGCTAATGGTCACTTAACATTCACAAGGACACAGGGCTGTAAAGGACACCTGCCCTAAAAAATTGTGCTGAAGTAGGGAATGGACAAAAAAATTCAAAACAGGCAAATGTTTCAAGAAGAGAGTATGAGGAGTTCAGTTTTACTCAAGCTCTTTTAAACAAAAAAAGGAAAATGGATAAAAGTTCAACCTCAGGGAGTGTTAGACCCATGCAATCTAATCTACAAAAAGTTTCAACTTAGACCAGTCGACTGACCATCAGCAAAATGTCCAGAAACAATAAATGCTGACGGGGCTTTTAAGAACTGTATCCCCTCTACCTGCTGGTGAGACGTAAAGGGGTAACAGCCAATAATGAGAAGAGAAAGGAGCTGTGTTTAAAAGTAAAAATGGAGGTACCATTCAGTCCAGCAGGCGCACCATTGGACCTCTCACCTGAGAAGACAAGAATCGAGAAGACACAGGCCGCAAAAGCTGCAGTGCAGCCTTATTCACATTAGCCAAGACAGTGAAGCAATCAAAATATCCAACAAGAGGTGAATGGATAAAGAAGAAGTGGCCCATGTACACAATGGAATATTAGCCATGGAAAGCAATGAACCATTGCTCTTTGAGGCACCACAAATGAGTCTGGAGATAATCACGAAACATGAGGTAACTCGGAAACCAAAGACCTGTATTCTATGATATCACTTATAGGCGTTATCTAATAACTGACACAAATGAATATATTTCCACAGAGAAAGACACTCACAGACTTAGAAAACAAACTATGCTCATCTAAAACGAAAGGTGGGGGGAATGGATAAGTTAAGATTAGTGTTGCTCTATGTATACAAACACATAGTATATACATATCTCAAAAAGACCGACCATGTAGCAAGGGAGGTCTGTGGAACCCTCTGTAACATTTTACATGGGAAGAGGATCTGTACTTGATTAGACATATATAATGTACAAATGAACCAGATTGTGTACACCTAGGACAGACAATATTCGAAGCTTTACCCCAATTAAAAAAAATTTTAAAACCAAGAAGAAATAATGAGACATAAACTTATGGGGGTTTCTCCAGGCACATTCCAATTTAATTTACAACCTAGGAACACGACTTCCAGAAAGGCTCTGCTGCCCTAGTACCCAGATTTGGGAGTGGAGAAATGCTGCCTACTTGAGGCCACTTCCCACAACAGCAGCTTTAAACCCATTGCTAATGGTCACTAAATATTCACCAAACTTGCAGTTCGGGAAATGACACCTGCTCTCTAAAAAAATTCTGAGGTGGAAAATCGACCAAAAATTTCAAAATAGGGCAACCTTCCAAGAAGACATTTTCAAGAGATATATTGTACTCCCAACTGTTTCCTTTTTTTTAACAGAAAAGAAAACGGTGGAGAAACATGATGAGTTTTACGAATTTTCAAAGACATGCAAACCCAAATTACAAAACCCTATCAGCATACAGCAGCCAGTAGGGCCATTAGCATAAAGGCAGCAAACAATAAATGCTAAATCGATTGTGGAGAAATGCATACCCTCGATTCTAAGGGGGACGTGGTAAGAGCCACTAATGAAAACACAAAGAAGGTGCTTTGAAAAGGGAAACACGGTGCTACCAGTCAATCAATCACACCCACTGCTGGGCCTATCAACTGAGAAAATGAGAATCAAAAAGTCACAGGCTGGCAATCCTGCACTCCAACAATATTTACCAGAGCCAACACTTGGAAGCAATGAAAATGTCCATCAACTGAGGAATGCGCAAAGTAGAAGTGGTCCACGTGCACACTGGGGAATTACTCCAATAAAAACTAAAAATTAAATTTAAAAATCCAACAAAAGTAAGGAGACATCAGCTTGTGTGGGTTTGTCCGGGCACACTACACTCTAATTTATAATCGAGAAACACCACAGGCCTCAAGGGCTTTTCCCTAGTTACCATGGTGGGGACATAGAAAGGCTGCCGCCCTCTGGCATTTACCTGCAAAAGCAGCTTTAAAGCCTGTGCTAATGGTCATTTCATAGGAACAAGTACTGCAGAACTGTAAATGAAACCTACCCTCAAAATGTCTTGAGGGAGGTAATGGCCAAAACATTTCAAAATGTGACACATACTTTAAGAGAACACTTTGAAGAACTAAGGGGTAATCACAGGTTGAAAAATAAAAAGGACATGCCTTAAAGCTCAATTTCAACGGATTATGAGGCACAGGCGAATTCAACCACAAAGAGGTATCAGCTCACACTTGTCAGAATAACCATCAGCAAGGAAACTACAAACAATAAATGCTGAAGGTGTTGTGGAGAAATGCATACCCTCAACTTCAAGTGGGACGTAACTTGAAAAGGGCCACGAATGAGAACAGAATGGAGGTGCCTTAAAAAGGTAAACATTGAGCTACCGTATGATCCAGCAGGCCCACTCCTCGACCTATAATCTAAGAAGAGAGAATTGGAAAGACACAGGCAGGCAAATCTGCATGGCACAGTATTACAATAGCCAAGATATGGAAGTAACCAAAAAGTCCACCAACAGATGGGTGGACAAAGAAGAACTCCTCCATGTACAGATGGAATATTCGCTAGTGAAAAAAATGAAACAATGCCATTGACAGCACCATACATGAGTCTAGACGTAATCACGCCACCTGTAGTAAGTGAGAAAGCAAAAGACACATATCCTATCATATCACTTTTAGGAGTTACTTAAAAATTGATACCAATGAAGATATTTCCACAGAGAAAGGCAATCACAGATTCATTACAAAAACTGATGGTTCACCAAATAGAAAGGGATGAGGATTGGATACATTACCATATTGGGGTTAACAGAGATATACATACCATGTGAAATATATAATCACCAAAGACGTACGGAAGACCAGGAGAAGACTACTCAACATTGTGTCATAACCTACATGGGAAAAGGATGCGAGGAAGAATAGATACACGTATATGTGTGAAAGAACCACATCTTGCACACCTAGAACAAACAAACCATTGTAATCAAATTTGCTGGGATAAAAAATAAAAAGTAAATTACAATTATGAACAAGAAGTAATGAGACATAAACATAAAGTGCTTTTTTCCTGGCACATTCCATTCGAATTTACAACCTAGAACACCACTTCCATTAAGGCTCTGTTTCCCCAGTTACCAAATTTGGTAAAGGAGAAATGCTGCCACTTTGTGGCCGTTTCCTGCAAGAGCAGCTTTAAACTCACAGCTAATGGTCACTTAACATTCACAAGGACTCAGGGCTGTAAAGGACACCTGCCCTAAAAAATTGTGCTGAAGTAGGGAATGGACAAAAATATTCAAAACAGGCAAATGTTTCAAGAAGACAGTATGAGGAGTTAAGTTTTACTCACGCTCTTTTAAAAAAAAAAGGAAAATGGATAAAAGCTCAACCTCAGGGAGTGTTAGACCCATGCAATCTAGTCTACAAAAAGTTTCAACTTAGACCAGTCGACTGACAATCAGCAACATGTCCAGAAACAATAAATGCTGACGGGGTTTTTAAGAACTGTGTCCCCTCTACCTGCTGGTGAGACGTAAAGGGGTAACAGCCAATAATGAGAAGAGAAAGGAGCTGTGTTTAAAAGTAAAAATGGAGGTACCATTCAGTCCAGCAGGCGCACCATTGGACCTCTGACCTGAGAAGACAAGAATCCTGAAGACACAGGCCGCAAAAGCTGCAGTGCAGCCTTATTCACATTAGCCAAGACAGTGAAGCAATCAAAATATCCAACAAGAGGTGAATGGATAAAGAAGAAGTGGTCCATGTACACAATGGAATATTAGCCATGGAAAACAATGAACCATTGTTCTTTGAGGCACCACAAATGAGTCTGGAGATAATCACGAAACATGAGGTAACTCGGAAACCAAAGACCTGTATTCTATGATATCACTTATAGGCGTTATCTAATAACTGACACAAATGAATATATTTCCACAGAGAAAGACACTCACAGACTTAGAAAACAAACTATGCTCATCTAAAAGGAAAGGTGGGGGGAATGGATAAGTTAAGATTAGTGTTGCTATATGTATACAAACACATAGTATATACATATCTCAAAAAGACCGACCATCTAGCAAGGGAGGTCTGTGGAACCCTCTGTAACATTTTACATGGGAAGAGGATCTGTACTTGAATAGACATATATAATGTACAAATGAACCAGATTGTGTACACCTAGGACAGACAATATTCGAAGCTTTACCCCAATTAAAAAAAATTTTAAAACCAAGAAGAAATAATGAGACATAAACTTATGGGGGTTTCTCCAGGCACATTCCAATTTAATTTACAACCTAGGAACACGACTTCCAGAAAGGCTCTGCTGCCCTAGTACCCAGATTTGGGAGTGGAGAAATGCTGCCTACTTGAGGCCACTTCCCACAACAGCAGCTTTAAACCCATTGCTAATGGTCACTAAATATTCACCAAACTTGCAGTTCGGGAAATGACACCTGCTCTCTAAAAAAATTCTGAGGTGGAAAATCGACCAAAAATTTCAAAATAGGGCAACCTTCCAAGAAGACATTTTCAAGAGATATATTGTACTCCCAACTGTTTCCTTTTTTTTAACAGAAAAGAAAACGGTGGAGAAACATGATGAGTTTTACGAATTTTCAAAGACATGCAAACCCAAATTACAAAACCCTATCAGCATACAGCAGCCAGTAGGGCCATTAGCATAAAGGCAGCAAACAATAAATGCTAAATCGATTGTGGAGAAATGCATACCCTCGATTCTAAGGGGGACGTGGTAAGAGCCACTAATGAAAACACAAAGAAGGTGCTTTGAAAAGGGAAACACGGTGCTACCAGTCAATCAATCACACCCACTGCTGGGCCTATCAACTGAGAAAATGAGAATCAAAAAGTCACAGGCTGGCAATCCTGCACTCCAACAATATTTACCAGAGCCAACACTTGGAAGCAATGAAAATGTCCATCAACTGAGGAATGCGCAAAGTAGAAGTGGTCCACGTGCACACTGGGGAATTACTCCAATAAAAACTAAAAATTAAATTTAAAAATCCAACAAAAGTAAGGAGACATCAGCTTGTGTGGGTTTGTCCGGGCACACTCCACTCTAATTTATAACCGAGAAACACCACAGGCCTCAAGGGCTTTTCCCTAGTTACCATGGTGGGGACATAGAAAGGCTGCCGCCCTCTGGCATTTACCTGCAAAAGCAGCTTTAAAGCCTGTGCTAATGGTCATTTCATAGGAACAAGTACTGCAGAACTGTAAATGAAACCTACCCTCAAAATGTCTTGAGGGAGGTAATGGCCAAAACATTTCAAAATGTGACACATACTTTAAGAGAACACTTTGAAGAACTAAGGGGTAATCACAGGTTGAAAAATAAAAAGGACATGCCTTAAAGCTCAATTTCAACGGATTATGAGGCACAGGCGAATTCAACCACAAAGAGGTATCAGCTCACACTTGTCAGAATAACCATCAGCAAGGAAACTACAAACAATAAATGCTGAAGGTGTTGTGGAGAAATGCATACCCTCAACTTCAAGTGGGACGTAACTTGAAAAGGGCCACGAATGAGAACAGAATGGAGGTGCCTTAAAAAGGTAAACATTGAGCTACCGTATGATCCAGCAGGCCCACTCCTCGACCTATAATCTAAGAAGAAAGAATTGGAAAGACACAGGCAGGCAAATCTGCATGGCACAGTATTACAATAGCCAAGATATGGAAGTAACCAAAAAGTCCACCAACAGATGGGTGGACAAAGAAGAACTCCTCCATGTACAGATGGAATATTCGCTAGTGAAAAAAATGAAACAATGCCATTTACAGCACCATACATGAGTCTAGACGTAATCACGCCACCTGTAGTAAGTGAGAAAGCAAAAGACACATATCCTATCATATCACTTTTAGGAGTTACTTAAAAATTGATACCAATGAAGATATTTCCACAGAGAAAGGCAATCACAGATTCATTAAAAAAACTGATGGTTCACCAAATAGAAAGGGATGAGGATTGGATACATTACCATATTGGGGTTAACAGAGATATACATACCATGTGAAATATATAATCACCAAAGACGTACGGAAGACCAGGAGAAGACTACTCAACATTGTGTCATAACCTACATGGGAAAAGGATGCGAGGAAGAATAGATACACGTATATGTGTGAAAGAACCACATCTTGCACACCTAGAACAAACAAACCATTGTAATCAAATTTGCTGGGATAAAAAATAAAAAGTAAATTACAATTATGAACAAGAAGTAAAGAGACATAAACATAAAGTGCTTTTTTCCTGGCACATTCCATTCGAATTTACAACCTAGAACACCACTTCCATTAAGGCTCTGTTTCCCCAGTTACCAAATTTGGTAAAGGAGAAATGCTGCCACCTTGTGGCCGTTTCCTGCAAGAGCAGCTTTAAACTCACAGCTAATGGTCACTTAACATTCACAAGGACTCAGGGCTGTAAAGGACACCTGCCCTAAAAAATTGTGCTGAAGTAGGGAATGGACAAAAAAATTCAAAACAGGCAAATGTTTCAAGAAGAGAGTATGAGGAGTTAAGTTTTACTCACGCTCTTTTAAAAAAAAAAAGGAAAATGGATAAAAGCTCAACCTCAGGGAGTGTTAGACCCATGCAATCTAATCTACAAAAAGTTTCAACTTAGACCAGTCGACTGACCATCAGCAAAATGTCCAGAAACAATAAATGCTGACGGGGTTTTTAAGAACTGTGTCCCCTCTACCTGCTGGTGAGACGTAAAGGGGTAACAGCCAATAATGAGAAGAGAAAGGAGCTGTGTTTAAAAGTAAAAATGGAGGTACCATTCAGTGCAGCAGGCGCACCATTGGACCTCTCACCTGAGAAGACAAGAATCGAGAAGACACAGGCCGCAAAAGCTGCAGTGCAGCCTTATTCACATTAGCCAAGACAGTGAAGCAATCAAAATATCCAACAAGAGGTGAATGGATAAAGAAGAAGTGGTCCATGTACACAATGGAATATTAGCCATGGAAAACAATGAACCATTGCTCTTTGAGGCACCACAAATGAGTCTGGAGATAATCACGAAACATGAGGTAACTCGGAAACCAAAGACCTGTATTCTATGATATCACTTATAGGTGTTATCTAATAACTGACACAAATGAATATATTTCCACAGAGAAAGACACTCACAGACTTAGAAAACAAACTATGCTCATCTAAAAGGAAAGGTGGGGGGAATGGATAAGTTAAGATTAGTGTTGCTATATGTATACAAACACATAGTATATACATATCTCAAAAAGACCGACCATCTAGCAAGGGAGGTCTGTGGAACCCTCTGTAACATTTTACATGGGAAGAGGATCTGTACTTGAATAGACATATATAATGTACAAATGAACCAGATTGTGTACACCTAGGACAGACAATATTCGAAGCTTTACCCCAATTAAAAAAAAATTTAAAACCAAGAAGAAATAATGAGACATAAACTTATGGGGGTTTCTCCAGGCACATTCCAATTTAATTTACAACCTAGGAACACGACTTCCAGAAAGGCTCTGCTGCCCTAGTACCCAGATTTGGGAGTGGAGAAATGCTGCCTACTTGAGGCCACTTCCCACAACAGCAGCTTTAAACCCATTGCTAATGGTCACTAAATATTCACCAAACTTGCAGTTCGGGAAATGACACCTGCTCTCTAAAAAAATTCTGAGGTGGAAAATCGACCAAAAATTTCAAAATAGGGCAACCTTCCAAGAAGACATTTTCAAGAGATATATTGTACTCCCAACTGTTTCCTTTTTTTTAACAGAAAAGAAAACGTTGGAGAAACATGATGAGTTTTACGAATTTTCAAAGACATGCAAACCCAAATTACAAAACCCTATCAGCATACAGCAGCCAGTAGGGCCATTAGCATAAAGGCAGCAAACAATAAATGCTAAATCGATTGTGGAGAAATGCATACCCTCGATTCTAAGGGGGACGTGGTAAGAGCCACTAATGAAAACACAAAGAAGGTGCTTTGAAAAGGGAAACACGGTGCTACCAGTCAATCAATCACACCCACTGCTGGGCCTATCAACTGAGAAAATGAGAATCAAAAAGTCACAGGCTGGCAATCCTGCACTCCAACAATATTTACCAGAGCCAACACTTGGAAGCAATGAAAATGTCCATCAACTGAGGAATGCGCAAAGTAGAAGTGGTCCACGTGCACACTGGGGAATTACTCCAATAAAAACTAAAAATTAAATTTAAAAATCCAACAAAAGTAAGGAGACATCAGCTTGTGTGGGTTTGTCCGGGCACACTCCACTCTAATTTATAACCGAGAAACACCACAGGCCGCAAGGGATTTTCCCTAGTTACCATGGTGGGGACATAGAAAGGCTGCCGCCCTCTGGCATTTACCTGCAAAAGCAGCTTTAAAGCCTGTGCTAATGGTCATTTCATAGGAACAAGTACTGCAGAACTGTAAATGAAAGCTACCCTCAAAATGTCTTGAGGGAGGTAATGGCCAAAACATTTCAAAATGTGACACATATTTTAAGAGAACACTTTGAAGAACTAAGGGGTAACACAGGTTGAAAAATAAAAAGGACATGCCTTAAAGCTCAATTTCAACGGATTATGAGGCACAGGCGAATTCAACCACAAAGAGGTATCAGCTCACACTTGTCAGAATAACCATCAGCAAGGAAACTACAAACAATAAATGCTGAAGGTGTTGTGGAGAAATGCATACCCTCAACTTCAAGTGGGACGTAACTTGAAAAGGGCCACGAATGAGAACAGAATGGAGGTGCCTTAAAAAGGTAAACATTGAGCTACCGTATGATCCAGCAGGCCCACTCCTCGACCTATAATCTAAGAAGAAAGAATTGGAAAGACACAGGCAGGCAAATCTGCATGGCACAGTATTACAATAGCCAAGATATGGAAGTAACCAAAAAGTCCACCAACAGATGGGTGGACAAAGAAGAACTCCTCCATGTACAGATGGAATATTCGCTAGTGAAAAAAATGAAACAATGCCATTTACAGCACCATACATGAGTCTAGACGTAATCACGCCACCTGTAGTAAGTGAGAAAGCAAAAGACACATATCCTATCATATCACTTTTAGGAGTTACTTAAAAATTGATACCAATGAAGATATTTCCACAGAGAAAGGCAATCACAGATTCATTAAAAAATCTGATGGTTCACCAAATAGAAAGGGATGAGGATTGGATACATTACCATATTGGGGTTAACAGAGATATACATACCATGTGAAATATATAATCACCAAAGACGTACGGAAGACCAGGAGAAGAGTACTCAACATTGTGTCATAACCTACATGGGAAAAGGATGCGAGGAAGAATAGATACACGTATATGTGTGAAAGAACCACATCTTGCACACCTAGAACAAACAAACCAATGTAATCCAATTTGCTGGGATAAAAAATAAAAAGTAAATTACAATTATGAACAAGAAGTAAAGAGACATAAACATAAAGTGCTTTTTTCCTGGCACATTCCATTCGAATTTACAACCTAGAACACCACTTCCATTAAGGCTCTGTTTCCCCAGTTACCAAATTTGGTAAAGGAGAAATGCTGCCACCTTGTGGCCGTTTCCTGCAAGAGCAGCTTTAAACTCACAGCTAATGGTCACTTAACATTCACAAGGACTCAGGGCTGTAAAGGACACGTGCCCTAAAAAATTGTGCTGAAGTAGGGAATGGACAAAAAAATTCAAAACAGGCAAATGTTTCAAGAAGAGAGTATGAGGAGTTAAGTTTTACTCACGCTCTTTTAAAAAAAAAAAAGGAAAATGGATAAAAGCTCAACCTCAGGGAGTGTTAGACCCATGCAATCTAATCTACAAAAAGTTTCAACTTAGACCAGTCGACTGACCATCAGCAAAATGTCTACAAACAATAAATGCTGACGGGGTTTTTAAGAACTGTGTCCCCTCTACCTGCTGGTGAGACGTAAAGGGGTAACAGCCAATAATGAGAAGAGAAAGGAGCTGTGTTTAAAAGTAAAAATGGAGGTACCATTCAATCCAGCAGGCGCACCATTGGACCTCTCACCTGAGAAGACAAGAATCGAGAAGACACAGGCCGCAAAACTGCAGTGCAGCTTAATTCACATTAGCCAAGACAGTGAAGCAATCAAAATATCCAACAAGAGGTGAATGGATAAAGAAGAAGTGGTCCATGTACACAATGGAATATTAGCCATGGAAAACAATGAACCATTGCTCTTTGAGGCACCACAAATGAGTCTGGAGATAATCACGAAACATGAGGTAACTCGGAAACCAAAGACCTGTATTCTATGATATCACTTATAGGCGTTATCTAATAACTGACACAAATGAATATATTTCCACAGAGAAAGACACTCACAGACTTAGAAAACAAACTATGCTCATGTAAAAGGAAAGGTGGGGGGAATTGATAAGTTAAGATTAGTGTTGCTATATGTATACAAACACATAGTATATACATATCTCAAAAAGACCGACCATGTACCAAGGGAGGTCTGTGGAACACTCTGTAACATTTTACATGGGAAGAGGATCTGTACTTGAATAGACATATATAGTGTACAAATGAACCAGATTGTGTACACCTAGGACAGACAATATTCGAAGCTTTACCACAATTAAAAAAAATTTTAAAACCAAGAAGAAATAATGAGACATAAACTTATGGGGGTTTCTCCAGGCACATTCCAATTTAATTTACAACCTAGGAACACGACTTCCAGAAAGGCTCTGCTGCCCTAGTACCCAGATTTGGGAGTGGAGAAATGCTGCCTGCTTGAGGCCACTTCCCACAACAGCAGCTTTAAACCCATTGCTAAGGGTCACTATATATTCACCAAACTTGCAGTTCGGGAAATGACACCTGCTCTCTAAAAAAATTCTGAGGTGGAAAATCGACCAAAAATTTCAAAATAGGGCAACCTTCCAAGAAGACATTTTCAAGAGATATATTGTACTCCCAACTGTTTCCTTTTTTTTAACAGAAAAGAAAACGGTGGAGAAACATGATGAGTTTTACGAATTTTCAAAGACATGCAAACCCAAATTACAAAACCCTATCAGCATACAGCAGCCAGTAGGGACATTAGCATAAAGGCAGCAAACAATAAATGCTAAATCGATTGTGGAGAAATGCATACCCTCGATTCTAAGGGGGACGTGGTAAGAGCCACTAATGAAAACACAAAGAAGGTGCTTTGAAAAGGGAAACACGGTGCTACCAGTCAATCAATCACACCCACTGCTGGGCCTATCAACTGAGAAAATGAGAATCAAAAAGTCACAGGCTGGCAATCCTGCACTCCAACAATATTTACCAGAGCCAACACTTGGAAGCAATGAAAATGTCCATCAACTGAGGAATGCGCAAAGTAGAAGTGGTCCACGTGCACACTGGGGAATTACTCCAATAAAAACTAAAAATTAAATTTAAAAATCCAACAAAAGTAAGGAGACATCAGCTTGTGTGGGTTTGTCCGGGCACACTCCACTCTAATTTATAACCGAGAAACACCACAGGCCGCAAGGGATTTTCCCTAGTTACCATGGTGGGGACATAGAAAGGCTGCCGCCCTCTGGCATTTACCTGCAAAAGCAGCTTTAAAGCCTGTGCTAATGGTCATTTCATAGGAACAAGTACTGCAGAACTGTAAATGAAAGCTACCCTCAAAATGTCTTGAGGGAGGTAATGGCCAAAACATTTCAAAATGTGACACATATTTTAAGAGAACACTTTGAAGAACTAAGGGGTAACACAGGTTGAAAAATAAAAAGGACATGGCTTAAAGCTCAATTTCAACGGATTATGAGGCACAGGCGAATTCAACCACAAAGAGGTATCAGCTCACACTTGTCAGAATAACCATCAGCAAGGAAACTACAAACAATAAATGCTGAAGGTGTTGTGGAGAAATGCATACCCTCAACTTCAAGTGGGACGTAACTTGAAAAGGGCCACGAATGAGAACAGAATGGAGGTGCCTTAAAAAGGTAAACATTGAGCTACCGTATGATCCAGCAGGCCCACTCCTCGACCTATAATCTAAGAAGAAAGAATTGGAAAGACACAGGCAGGCAAATCTGCATGGCACAGTATTACAATAGCCAAGATATGGAAGTAACCAAAAAGTCCACCAACAGATGGGTGGACAAAGAAGAACTCCTCCATGTACAGATGGAATATTCGCTAGTGAAAAAAATGAAACAATGCCATTTACAGCACCATACATGAGTCTAGACGTAATCACGCCACCTGTAGTAAGTGAGAAAGCAAAAGACACATATCCTATCATATCACTTTTAGGAGTTACTTAAAAATTGATACCAATGAAGATATTTCCACAGAGAAAGGCAATCACAGATTCATTAAAAAATCTGATGGGTCACCAAATAGAAAGGGATGAGGATTGGATACATTACCATATTGGGGTTAACAGAGATATACATACCATGTGAAATATATAATCACCAAAGACGTACGGAAGACCAGGAGAAGAGTACTCAACATTGTGTCATAACCTACATGGGAAAAGGATGCGAGGAAGAATAGATACACGTATATGTGTGAAAGAACCACATCTTGCACACCTAGAACAAACAAACCAATGTAATCCAATTTGCTGGGATAAAAAATAAAAAGTAAATTACAATTATGAACAAGAAGTAAAGAGACATAAACATAAAGTGCTTTTTTCCTGGCACATTCCATTCGAATTTACAACCTAGAACACCACTTCCATTAAGGCTCTGTTTCCCCAGTTACCAAATTTGGTAAAGGAGAAATGCTGCCACCTTGTGGCCGTTTCCTGCAAGAGCAGCTTTAAACTCACAGCTAATGGTCACTTAACATTCACAAGGACTCAGGGCTGTAAAGGACACGTGCCCTAAAAAATTGTGCTGAAGTAGGGAATGGACAAAAAAATTCAAAACAGGCAAATGTTTCAAGAAGAGAGTATGAGGAGTTAAGTTTTACTCACGCTCTTTAAAAAAAAAAAAGGAAAATGGATAAAAGCTCAACCTCAGGGAGTGTTAGACCCATGCAATCTAATCTACAAAAAGTTTCAACTTAGACCAGTCGACTGACCATCAGCAAAATGTCTACAAACAATAAATGCTGACGGGGTTTTTAAGAACTGTGTCCCCTCCACCTGCTGGTGAGACGTAAAGGGGTAACAGCCAATAATGAGAAGCGAAAGGAGCTGTGTTTAAAAGTAAAAATGGAGGTACCATTCAATCCAGCAGGCGCACCATTGGACCTCTCACCTGAGAAGACAAGAATCGAGAAGACACAGGCCGCAAAACTGCAGTGCAGCCTAATTCACATTAGCCAAGACAGTGAAGCAATCAAAATATCCAACAAGAGGTGAATGGATAAAGAAGAAGTGGTCCATGTACACAATGGAATATTAGCCATGGAAAACAATGAACCATTGCTCTTTGAGGCACCACAAATGAGTCTGGAGATAATCACGAAACATGAGGTAACTCGGAAACCAAAGACCTGTATTCTATGATATCACTTATAGGCGTTATCTAATAACTGACACAAATGAATATATTTCCACAGAGAAAGACACTCACAGACTTAGAAAACAAACTATGCTCATGTAAAAGGAAAGGTGGGGGGAATGGATAAGTTAAGATTAGTGTTGCTATATGTATACAAACACATATTATATACATATCTCAAAAAGACCGACCATCTAGCAAGGGAGGTCTGTGGAACCCTCTGTAACATTTTACATGGGAAGAGGATCTGTACTTGAATAGACATATATAATGTACAAATGAACCAGATTGTGTACACCTAGGACAGACAATATTCGAAGCTTTACCCCAATTAAAAAAAATTTTAAAACCAAGAAGAAATAATGAGACATAAACTTATGGGGGTTTCTCCAGGCACATTCCAATTTAATTTACAACCTAGGAACACGACTTCCAGAAAGGCTCTGCTGCCCTAGTACCCAGATTTGGGAGTGGAGAAATGCTGCCTGCTTGAGGCCACTTCCCACAACAGCAGCTTTAAACCCATTGCTAAGGGTCACTATATATTCACCAAACTTGCAGTTCGGGAAATGACACCTGCTCTCTAAAAAAATTCTGGGGTGGAAAATCGACCAAAAATTTCAAAATAGGGCAACCTTCCAAGAAGAAAATTTCAAGAGATATATTGTACTCCCAATTGTTTCCTTTTTTTTAACAGAAAAGAAAACGGTGGAGAAAAATGATGAGTTTTACGAATTTTCAAAGACATGCAAACCCAAATTACAAAACCCTATCAGCACACAGCAGCCAGTAGGGCCATTAGCATAAAGGCAGCAAACAATAAATGCTAAATCGATTGTGGAGAAATGCATACACTCGATTCTAAGGGGGACGTGGTAAGAGCCACTAATGAAAACACAAAGAAGGTGCTTTGAAAAGGGAAACACGGTGCTACCAGTCAATCAATCACACCCACTGCTGGGCCTATCAACTTAGAAAATGAGAATCAAAAAGTCACAGGCTGGCAATCCGCACTCCAACAATATTTACCATAGCCAACACTTGGAAGCAATGAAAATGTCCATCAACCGAGGAATGTGCAAAGTAGAAGTGGTCCACGTGCACACTGGGGAATTACTCCAATAAAAACTAAAAATTAAATTTAAAAATCCAACAAAAGTAAGGAGACATCAGCTTGTGTGGGTTTGTCCGGGCACACTCCACTCTAATTTATAACCGAGAAACACCACAGGCCGCAAGGGCTTTTCCCTAGTTACCATGGTGGGGACATAGAAAGGCTGCCGCCCTCTGGCATTTACCTGCAAAAGCAGCTTTAAAGCCTGTGCTAATGGTCATTTCATAGGAACAAGTACTGCAGAACTGTAAATGAAACCTGCCCTCAAAATGTCTTGAGGGAGGTAATGGCCAAAACATTTCAAAATGTGACACATACTTTAAGAGAACACTTTGAAGAACTAAGGGGCAATCAGAGTTTGAAAAATAAAAAGGACATGCCTTAAAGCTCAATTTCAACGGATTATGAGGCACAGGCGAATTCAACCACAAAGAGGTATCAGCTCACACTTGTCAGAATAACCATCAGCAAGGAAACTACAAACAATAAATGCTGAAGGTGTTGTGGAGAAATGCATACCCTCAACTTCAAGTGGGACGTAACTTGAAAAGGGCCACGAATGAGAACAGAATGGAGGTGCCTTAAAAAGGTAAACATTGAGGTACCGTATGATCCAGCAGGCCCACTCCTCGACCTATAATCTAAGAAGAAAGAATTGGAAAAACACAGGCAGGCAAATCTGCATGGCACAGTATTACAATAGCCAAGATATGGAAGTAACCAAAAAGTCCACCAACAGATGGGTGGAAAAAGAAGAACTCCTCCATGTACAGATGGAATATTCGCTAGTGAAAAAAATGAAACAATGCCATTGACAGCACCATACATGAGTCTAGACGTAATCACGCCACCTGTAGTAAGTGAGAAAACAAAAGACATATATCCTATCATATCACTTTTAGGAGTTACTTAAAAATTGATACGAAGGAAGATATTTCCACAGAGAAAGGCAATCACAGATTCATTAAAAAAACTTATGGTTCACCAAATAGAAAGGGATGAAGATTGGATACATTACCATATTGGGGTTAACAGAGATATACATACCATGTGAAATATATAATCACCAAAGACGTACGGAAGACCAGGAGAAGACTACTCAACATCGTGTCATAACCTATATGGGAAAAGGATGCGAGGAAGAATAGATACACGTATATGTGTGAAAGAACCACATCTTGCACACCTAGAACAAACAAACCATTGTAATCAAATTTGCTGGGATAAAAAATAAAAAGTAAATTACAATTATGAACAAGAAGTAATGAGACATAAACATAAAGTGCTTTTTTCCTGGCACATTCCATTCGAATTTACAACCTAGAACACCACTTCCATTAAGGCTCTGTTTCCCCAGTTACCTAATTTGGTAAAGGAGAATTGCTGCCACCTTGTGGCCGTTTCCTGCAAGAGCAGCTTTAAACTCACAGCTAATGGTCACTTAAAATTCACAAGGACTCAGGGCTGTGAAGGACACCTGCCCTAAAAAATTGTGCTGAAGTAGGAAATGGACAAAAAAATTCAAAACAGGCAAATGTTTCAAGAAGAGAGTATGAGGAGTTAAGTTTTACTCACGCTCTTTTAAAAAAAAAGGAAAATGGATAAAAGCTCAACCTCAGGGAGTGTTAGACCCATGCAATCTAATCTACAAAAAGTTTCAACTTAGACCAGTCGACTGACCATCAGCAAAATGTCTACAAACAATAAATGCTGACGGGGTTTTTAAGAACTGTGTCCCCTCTACCTGCTGGTGAGACGTAAAGGGGTAACAGCCAATAATGAGAAGAGAAAGGAGCTGTGTTTAAAAGTAAAAATGGAGGTACCATTCAATCCAGCAGGCGCACCATTGCACCTCTCACCTGAGAAGACAAGAATCGAGAAGACACAGGCCGCAAAAGCTGCAGTGCAGCCTTATTCACAATAGCCAAGACAGTGAAGCAATCAAAATATCCAACAAGAGGTGAATGGATAAAGAAGAAGTGGTCCATGTACACAATGGAATATTAGCCATGGAAAACAATGAACCATTGCTCTTTGAGGCACCACAAATGAGTCTGGAGATAATCACGAAACATGAGGTAACTCGGAAACCAAAGACCTGTATTCTATGATATCACTTATAGGCGTTATCTAATAACTGACACGAATGAATATATTTCCACAGAGAAAGACACTCACAGACTTAGAAAACAAACTATGCTCATCTAAAAGGAAAGGTGGGGGGAATGGATAAGTTAAGATTAGTGTTGCTATATGTATACAAACACATAGTATATACATATCTCAAAAAGACCGACCATCTAGCAAGGGAGGTCTGTGGAACCCTCTGTAACATTTTACATGGGAAGAGGATCTGTACTTGAATAGACATATATAATGTACAAATGAACCAGATTGTGTACACCTAGGACAGACAATATTCGAAGCTTTACCACAATTAAAAAAAATTTTAAAACCAAGAAGAATTAATGAGACATAAACTTATGGGGGTTTCTCCAGGCACATTCCAATTTAATTTACAACCTAGGAACACGACTTCCAGAAAGGCTCTGCTGCCCTAGTACCCAGATTTGGGAGTGGAGAAATGCTGCCTACTTGAGGCCACTTCCCACAACAGCAGCTTAAAACCCATTGCTAATGGTCACTAAATATTCACCAAACTTGCAGTTCGGGAAATGACACCTGCTCTCTAAAAAAATTCTGAGGTGGAAAATCGACCAAAAATTTCAAAATAGGGCAACCTTCCAAGAAGACATTTTCAAGAGATATATTGTACTCCCAACTGTTTCCTTTTTTTTAACAGAAAAGAAAACGGTGGAGAAACATGATGAGTTTTACGAATTTTCAAAGACATGCAAACCCAAATTACAAAACCCTATCAGCACACAGCAGCCAGTAGGGCCATTAGCATAAAGGCAGCAAACAATAAATGCTAAATCGATTGTGGAGAAATGCATACCCTCGATTCTAAGGGGGACGTGGTAAGAGCCACTAATGAAAACACAAAGAAGGTGCTTTGAAAAGGGAAACACGGTGCTACCAGTCAATCAGTCACACCCACTGCTGGGCCTATCAACTGAGAAAATGAGAATCAAAAAGTCACAGGCTGGCAATCCTGCACTCCAACAATTTTTACCAGAGCCAACACTTGGAAGCAATGAAAATGTCCATCAACTGAGGAATGCGCAAAGTAGAAGTGGTCCACGTGCACACTGGGGAATTACTCCAATAAAAACTAAAAATTAAATTTAAAAATCCAACAAAAGTAAGGAGACATCAGCTTGTGTGGGTTTGTCCGGGCACACTCCACTCTAATTTATAACCGAGAAACACCACAGGCCGCAAGGCCTTTTCCCTAGTTACCATGGTGGGGACATAGAAAGGCTGCCGCCCTCTGGCATTTACCTGCAAAAGCAGCTTTAAAGCCTGTGCTAATGGTCATTTCATAGGAACAAGTACTGCAGAACTGTAAATGAAAGCTACCCTCAAAATGTCTTGAGGGAGGTAATGGCCAAAACATTTCAAAATGTGACACATACTTTAAGAGAACACTTTGAAGAACTAAGGGGTAATCACAGGTTGAAAAATAAAAAGGACATGCCTTAAAGCTCAATTTCAACAGATTATGAGGCACAGGCGAATTCAACCACAAAGAGGTATCAGCTCACACTTGTCAGAATAACCATCAGCAAGGAAACTACAAACAATAAATGCTGAAGGTGTTGTGGAGAAATGCATACCCTCAACTTCAAGTGGGACGTAACTTGAAAAGGGCCACGAATGAGAACAGAATGGAGGTGCCTTAAAAAGGTAAACATTGAGCTACCGTATGATCCAGCAGGCCCACTCCTCGACCTATAATCTAAGAAGAAAGAATTGGAAAGACACAGGCAGGCAAATCTGCATGGCACAGTATTACAATAGCCAAGATATGGAAGTAACCAAAAAGTCCACCAACAGATGGGTGGACAAAGAAGAACTCCTCCATGTACAGATGGAATATTCGCTAGTGAAAAAAATGAAACAATGCCATTGACAGCACCATACATGAGTCTAGACGTAATCACGCCACCTGTAGTAAGTGAGAAAGCAAAAGACACATATCCTATCATATCACTTTTAGGAGTTACTTAAAAATTGATACCAATGAAGATATTTCCACAGAGAAAGGCAATCACAGATTCATTAAAAAAACTGATGGTTCACCAAATAGAAAGGGATGAGGATTGGATACATTACCATATTGGGGTTAACAGAGCTATACATACCATGTGAAATATATAATCATCAAAGACGTACGGAAGACCAGGAGAAGACTACTCAACATTGTGTCATAACCTACATGGGAAAAGGATGCGAGGAAGAATAGATACACGTATATGTGTGAAAGAACCACATCTTGCACACCTAGAACAAACAAACCATTGTAATCAAATTTGCTGTGATAAAAAATAAAAAGTAAATTACAATTATGAACAAGAAGTAATGAGACATAAACATAAATTGCTTTTTTCCTGGCACATTCCATTCGAATTTACAACCTAGAACACCACTTCCATTAAGGCTCTGTTTCCCCAGTTACCAAATTTGGTAAAGGAGAAATGCTGCCAACTTCTGGCCGTTTCCTGCAAGAGCAGCTTTAAACTCACAGCTAATGGTCACTTAACATTCACAAGGACTCAGGGCTGTAAAGGACACCTGCCCTAAAAAATTGTGCTGAAGTAGGGAATGGACAAAAAAATTCACAACAGGCAAATGTTTCAAGAAGAGAGTATGAGTAGTAAAGTTTTACTCACGCTCTTTTAAAAAAAAAGGAAAATGGATAAAAGCTCAACCTCAGGGAGTGTTAGACCCATGCAATCTAATCTACAAAAAGTTTCAACTTAGACCAGTCGACTGACCATCAGCAAAATGTCTACAAATAATAAATGCTGACGGGGTTTTTAAGAACTGTGTCCCCTCTACCTGCTGGTGAGACGTAAAGGGGTAACAGCCAATAATGAGAAGAGAAAGGAGCTGTGTTTAAAAGTAAAAATGGAGGTACCATTCAATCCAGCAGGCGCACCATTGGACCTCTCACCTGAGAAGACAAGAATCGAGAAGACACAGGCCGCAAAAGCTGCAGTGCAGCCTTATTCACAATAGCCAAGACAGTGAAGCAATCAAAATATCCAACAAGAGGTGAATGGATAAAGAAGAAGTGGTCCATGTACACAATGGAATATTAGCCATGGAAAACAATGAACCATTGCTCTTTGAGGCACCACAAATGAGTCTGGAGATAATCACGAAACATGAGGTAACTCGGAAACCAAAGACCTGTATTCTATGATATCACTTATAGGCGTTATCTAATAACTGACAGAAATGAATATATTTCCACAGAGAAAGACACTCACAGACATAGAAAACAAACTATGCTCATCTAAAAGGAAAGGTGGGGGGAATGGATAAGTTAAGATTAGTGTTGCTATATGTATACAAACACATAGTATATACATATCTCAAAAAGACCGACCATCTAGCAAGGGAGGTCTGTGGAACCCTCTGTAACATTTTACATGGGAAGAGGATCTGTACTTGAATAGACATATATAATGTACAAATGAACCAGATTGAGTACACCTAGGACAGACAATATTCGAAGCTTTACCCCAATTAAAAAAAATTTAAAACCAAGAAGAAATAATGAGACATAAACTTATGGGGGTTTCTCCAGGCACATTCCAATTTAATTTACAACCTAGGAACACGACTTCCAGAAAGGCTCTGCTGCCCTAGTACCCAGATTTGGGAGTGGAGAAATGCTGCCTACTTGAGGCCACTTCCCACAACAGCAGCTTTAAACCCATTGCTAATGGTCACTAAATATTCACCAAACTTGCAGTTCGGGAAATGACACCTGCTCTCTAAAAAAATTCTGAGGTGGAAAATCGACCAAAAATTTCAAAATAGGGCAACCTTCCAAGAAGACATTTTCAAGAGATATATTGTACTCCCAACTGTTTCCTTTTTTTTAACAGAAAAGAAAACGGTGGAGAAACATGATGAGTTTTACGAATTTTCAAAGACATGCAAACCCAAATTACAAAACCCTATCAGCATACAGCAGCCAGTAGGGCCATTAGCATAAAGGCAGCAAACAATAAATGCTAAATCGATTGTGGAGAAATGCATACCCTCGATTCTAAGGGGGACGTGGTAAGAGCCACTAATGAAAACACAAAGAAGGTGCTTTGAAAAGGGAAACACGGTGCTACCAGTCAATCAATCACACCCACTGCTGGGCCTATCAACTGAGAAAATGAGAATCAAAAAGTCACAGGCTGGCAATCCTGCACTCCAACAATATTTACCAGAGCCAACACTTGGAAGCAATGAAAATGTCCATCAACTGAGGAATGCGCAAAGTAGAAGTGGTCCACGTGCACACTGGGGAATTACTCCAATAAAAACTAAAAATTAAATTTAAAAATCCAACAAAAGTAAGGAGACATCAGCTTGTGTGGGTTTGTCCGGGCACACTACACTCTAATTTATAACCGAGAAACACCACAGGCCTCAAGGGCTTTTCCCTAGTTACCATGGTGGGGACATAGAAAGGCTGCCGCCCTCTGGCATTTACCTGCAAAAGCAGCTTTAAAGCCTGTGCTAATGGTCATTTCATAGGAACAAGTACTGCAGAACTGTAAATGAAACCTACCCTCAAAATGTCTTGAGGGAGGTAATGGCCAAAACATTGCAAAATGTGACACATACTTTAAGAGAACACTTTGAAGAACTAAGGGGTAATCACAGGTTGAAAAATAAAAAGGACATGCCTTAAAGCTCAATTTCAACGGATTATGAGGCACAGGCGAATTCAACCACAAAGAGGTATCAGCTCACACTTGTCAGAATAACCATCAGCAAGGAAACTACAAACAATAAATGCTGAAGGTGTTGTGGAGAAATGCATACCCTCAACATCAAGTGGGACGTAACTTGAAAAGGGCCACGAATGAGAACAGAATGGAGGTGCCTTAAAAAGGTAAACATTGAGCTACCATATGATCCAGCAGGCCCACTCCTCGACCTATAATCTAAGAAGAAAGAATTGGAAAGACACAGGCAGGCAAATCTGCATGGCACAGTATTACAATAGCCAAGATATGGAAGTAACCAAAAAGTCCACCAACAGATGGGTGGACAAAGAAGAACTCCTCCATGTACAGATGGAATATTCGCTAGTGAAAAAAATGAAACAATGCCATTTACAGCACCATACATGAGTCTAGACGTAATCACGCCACCTGTAGTAAGTGAGAAAGCAAAAGACACATATCCTATCATATCACTTTTAGGAGTTACTTAAAAATTGATACCAATGAAGATATTTCCACAGAGAAAGGCAATCACAGATTCATTAAAAAAACTGATGGTTCACCAAATAGAAAGGGATGAGGATTGGATACATTACCATATTGGGGTTAACAGAGATATACATACCATGTGAAATATATAATCACCAAAGACGTACGGAAGACCAGGAGAAGACTACTCAACATTGTGTCATAACCTACATGGGAAAAGGATGCGAGGAAGAATAGATACACGTATATGTGTGAAAGAACCACATCTTGCACACCTAGAACAAAAAAACCATTGTAATCAAATTTGCTGGGATAAAAAATAAAAAGTAAATTACAATTATGAACAAGAAGTAATGAGACATAAACATAAAGTACTTTTTTCCTGGCACATTCCATTCGAATTTACAACCTAGAACACCACTTCCATTAAGGCTCTGTTTCCCCAGTTACCAAATTTGGTAAAGGAGAAATGCTGCCACCTTGTGGCCGTTTCCTGCAAGAGCAGCTTTAAACTCACAGCTAATGGTCACTTAACATTCACAAGGACACAGGGCTGTAAAGGACACCTGCCCTAAAAAATTGTGCTGAAGTAGGGAATGGACAAAAAAATTCAAAACAGACAAATGTTTCAAGAAGAGAGTATGAGGAGTTCAGTTTTACTCAAGCTCTTTTAAAAAAAAAAAGGAAAATGGATAAAAGTTCAACCTCAGGGAGTGTTAGACCCATGCAATCTAATCTACAAAAAGTTTCAACTTAGACCAGTCGACTGACCATCAGCAAAATGTCCAGAAACAATAAATGCTGACGGGGCTTTTAAGAACTGTATCCCCTCTACCTGCTGGTGAGACGTAAAGGGGTAACAGCCAATAATGAGAAGAGAAAGGAGCTGTGTTTAAAAGTAAAAATGGAGGTACCATTCAGTCCAGCAGGCGCACCATTGGACCTCTCACCTGAGAAGACAAGAATCGAGAAGACACAGGCCGCAAAAGCTGCAGTGCAGCCTTATTCACATTAGCCAAGACAGTGAAGCAATCAAAATATCCAACAAGAGGTGAATGGATAAAGAAGAAGTGGCCCATGTACACAATGGAATATTAGCCATGGAAAGCAATGAACCATTGCTCTTTGAGGCACCACAAATGAGTCTGGAGATAATCACGAAACATGAGGTAACTCGGAAACCAAAGACCTGTATTCTATGATATCACTTATAGGCGTTATCTAATAACTGACACAAATGAATATATTTCCACAGAGAAAGACACTCACAGACTTAGAAAACAAACTATGCTCATCTAAAACGAAAGGTGGGGGGAATGGATAAGTTAAGATTAGTGTTGCTCTATGTATACAAACACATAGTATATACATATCTCAAAAAGACCGACCATGTAGCAAGGGAGGTCTGTGGAACCCTCTGTAACATTTTACATGGGAAGAGGATCTGTACTTGAATAGACATATATAATGTACAAATGAACCAGATTGTGTACACCTAGGACAGACAATATTCGAAGCTTTACCCCAATTAAAAAAAATTTTAAAACCAAGAAGAAATAATGAGACATAAACTTATGGGGGTTTCTCCAGGCACATTCCAATTTAATTTACAACCTAGGAACACGACTTCCAGAAAGGCTCTGCTGCCCTAGTACCCAGATTTGGGAGTGGAGAAATGCTGCCTACTTGAGGCCACTTCCCACAACAGCAGCTTTAAACCCATTGCTAATGGTCACTAAATATTCACCAAACTTGCAGTTCGGGAAATGACACCTGCTCTCTAAAAAAATTCTGAGGTGGAAAATCGACCAAAAATTTCAAAATAGGGCAACCTTCCAAGAAGACATTTTCAAGAGATATATTGTACTCCCAACTGTTTCCTTTTTTTTAACAGAAAAGAAAACGTTGGAGAAACATGATGAGTTTTACGAATTTTCAAAGACATGCAAACCCAAATTACAAAACCCTATCAGCATACAGCAGCCAGTAGGGCCATTAGCATAAAGGCAGCAAACAATAAATGCTAAATCGATTGTGGAGAAATGCATACCCTCGATTCTAAGGGGGACGTGGTAAGAGCCACTAATGAAAACACAAAGAAGGTGCTTTGAAAAGGGAAACACGGTGCTACCAGTCAATCAATCACACCCACTGCTGGGCCTATCAACTGAGAAAATGAGAATCAAAAAGTCACAGGCTGGCAATCCTGCACTCCAACAATATTTACCAGAGCCAACACTTGGAAGCAATGAAAATGTCCATCAACTGAGGAATGCGCAAAGTAGAAGTGGTCCACGTGCACACTGGGGAATTACTCCAATAAAAACTAAAAATTAAATTTAAAAATCCAACAAAAGTAAGGAGACATCAGCTTGTGTGGGTTTGTCCGGGCACACTCCACTCTAATTTATAATCGAGAAACACCACAGGCCTCAAGGGCTTTTCCCTAGTTACCATGGTGGGGACATAGAAAGGCTGCCGCCCTCTGGCATTTACCTGCAAAAGCAGCTTTAAAGCCTGTGCTAATGGTCATTTCATAGGAACAAGTACTGCAGAACTGTAAATGAAACCTACCCTCAAAATGTCTTGAGGGAGGTAATGGCCAAAACATTTCAAAATGTGACACATAATTTAAGAGAACACTTTGAAGAACTAAGGGGTAATCACAGGTTGAAAAATAAAAAGGACATGCCTTAAAGCTCAATTTCAACGGATTATGAGGCACAGGCGAATTCAACCACAAAGAGGTATCAGCTCACACTTGTCAGAATAACCATCAGCAAGGAAACTACAAACAATAAATGCTGAAGGTGTTGTGGAGAAATGCATACCCTCAACTTCAAGTGGGACGTAACTTGAAAAGGGCCACGAATGAGAACAGAATGGAGGTGCCTTAAAAAGGTAAACATTGAGCTACCGTATGATCCAGCAGGCCCACTCCTCGACCTATAATCTAAGAAGAGAGAATTGGAAAGACACAGGCAGGCAAATCTGCATGGCACAGTATTACAATAGCCAAGATATGGAAGCAACCAAAAAGTCCACCAACAGATGGGTGGACAAAGAAGAACTCCTCCATGTACAGATGGAATATTCGCTAGTGAAAAAAATGAAACAATGCCATTTACAGCACCATACATGAGTCTAGACGTAATCACGCCACCTGTAGTAAGTGAGAAAGCAAAAGACACATATCCTATCATATCACTTTTAGGAGTTACTTAAAAATTGATACCAATGAAGATATTTCCACAGAGAAAGGCAATCACAGATTCATTAAAAAAACTGATGGTTCACCAAATAGAAAGGGATGAGGATTGGATACATTACCATATTGGGGTTAACAGAGATATACATACCATGTGAAATATATAATCACCAAAGACGTACGGAAGACCAGGAGAAGACTACTCAACATTGTGTCATAACCTACATGGGAAAAGGATGCGAGGAAGAATAGATACACGTATATGTGTGAAAGAACCACATCTTGCACACCTAGAACAAACAAACCATTGTAATCAAATTTGCTGGGATAAAAAATAAAAAGTAAATTACAATTATGAACAAGAAGTAATGAGACATAAACATAAAGTGCTTTTTTCCTGGCACATTCCATTCGAATTTACAACCTAGAACACCACTTCCATTAAGGCTCTGTTTCCCCAGTTACCAAATTTGGTAAAGGAGAAATGCTGCCACTTTGTGGCCGTTTCCTGCAAGAGCAGCTTTAAACTCACAGCTAATGGTCACTTAACATTCACAAGGACTCAGGGCTGTAAAGGACACCTGCCCTAAAAAATTGTGCTGAAGTAGGGAATGGACAAAAATATTCAAAACAGGCAAATGTTTCAAGAAGAGAGTATGAGGAGTTAAGTTTTACTCACGCTCTTTTAAAAAAAAAAGGAAAATGGATAAAAGCTCAACCTCAGGGAGTGTTAGACCCATGCAATCTAGTCTACAAAAAGTTTCAACTTAGACCAGTCGACTGACAATCAGCAACATGTCCAGAAACAATAAATGCTGACGGGGTTTTTAAGAACTGTGTCCCCTCTACCTGCTGGTGAGACGTAAAGGGGTAACAGCCAATAATGAGAAGAGAAAGGAGCTGTGTTTAAAAGTAAAAATGGAGGTACCATTCAGTCCAGCAGGCGCACCATTGGACCTCTGACCTGAGAAGACAAGAATCGTGAAGACACAGGCCGCAAAAGCTGCAGTGCAGCCTTATTCACATTAGCCAAGACAGTGAAGCAATCAAAATATCCAACAAGAGGTGAATGGATAAAGAAGAAGTGGTCCATGTACACAATGGAATATTAGCCATGGAAAACAATGAACCATTGTTCTTTGAGGCACCACAAATGAGTCTGGAGATAATCACGAAACATGAGGTAACTCGGAAACCAAAGACCTGTATTCTATGATATCACTTATAGGCGTTATCTAATAACTGACACAAATGAATATATTTCCACAGAGAAAGACACTCACAGACTTAGAAAACAAACTATGCTCATCTAAAAGGAAAGGTGGGGGGAATGGATAAGTTAAGATTAGTGTTGCTATATGTATACAAACACATAGTATATACATATCTCAAAAAGACCGACCATCTAGCAAGGGAGGTCTGTGGAACCCTCTGTAACATTTTACATGGGAAGAGGATCTGTACTTGAATAGACATATATAATGTACAAATGAACCAGATTGTGTACACCTAGGACAGACAATATTCGAAGCTTTACCCCAATTAAAAAAAATTTTAAAACCAAGAAGAAATAATGAGACATAAACTTATGGGGGTTTCTCCAGGCACATTCCAATTTAATTTACAACCTAGGAACACGACTTCCAGAAAGGCTCTGCTGCCCTAGTACCCAGATTTGGGAGTGGAGAAATGCTGCCTACTTGAGGCCACTTCCCACAACAGCAGCTTTAAACCCATTGCTAATGGTCACTAAATATTCACCAAACTTGCAGTTCGGGAAATGACACCTGCTCTCTAAAAAAATTCTGAGGTGGAAAATCGACCAAAAATTTCAAAATAGGGCAACCTTCCAAGAAGACATTTTCAAGAGATATATTGTACTCCCAACTGTTTCCTTTTTTTTAACAGAAAAGAAAACGGTGGAGAAACATGATGAGTTTTACGAATTTTCAAAGACATGCAAACCCAAATTACAAAACCCTATCAGCATACAGCAGCCAGTAGGGCCATTAGCATAAAGGCAGCAAACAATAAATGCTAAATCGATTGTGGAGAAATGCATACCCTCGATTCTAAGGGGGACGTGGTAAGAGCCACTAATGAAAACACAAAGAAGGTGCTTTGAAAAGGGAAACACGGTGCTACCAGTCAATCAATCACACCCACTGCTGGGCCTATCAACTGAGAAAATGAGAATCAAAAAGTCACAGGCTGGCAATCCTGCACTCCAACAATATTTACCAGAGCCAACACTTGGAAGCAATGAAAATGTCCATCAACTGAGGAATGCGCAAAGTAGAAGTGGTCCACGTGCACACTGGGGAATTACTCCAATAAAAACTAAAAATTAAATTTAAAAATCCAACAAAAGTAAGGAGACATCAGCTTGTGTGGGTTTGTCCGGGCACACTCCACTCTAATTTATAACCGAGAAACACCACAGGCCTCAAGGGCTTTTCCCTAGTTACCATGGTGGGGACATAGAAAGGCTGCCGCCCTCTGGCATTTACCTGCAAAAGCAGCTTTAAAGCCTGTGCTAATGGTCATTTCATAGGAACAAGTACTGCAGAACTGTAAATGAAACCTACCCTCAAAATGTCTTGAGGGAGGTAATGGCCAAAACATTTCAAAATGTGACACATACTTTAAGAGAACACTTTGAAGAACTAAGGGGTAATCACAGGTTGAAAAATAAAAAGGACATGCCTTAAAGCTCAATTTCAACGGATTATGAGGCACAGGCGAATTCAACCACAAAGAGGTATCAGCTCACACTTGTCAGAATAACCATCAGCAAGGAAACTATAAACAATAAATGCTGAAGGTGTTGTGGAGAAATGCATACCCTCAACTTCAAGTGGGACGTAACTTGAAAAGGGCCACGAATGAGAACAGAATGGAGGTGCCTTAAAAAGGTAAACATTGAGCTACCGTATGATCCAGCAGGCCCACTCCTCGACCTATAATCTAAGAAGAAAGAATTGGAAAGACACAGGCAGGCAAATCTGCATGGCACAGTATTACAATAGCCAAGATATGGAAGTAACCAAAAAGTCCACCAACAGATGGGTGGACAAAGAAGAACTCCTCCATGTACAGATGGAATATTCGCTAGTGAAAAAAATGAAACAATGCCATTTACAGCACCATACATGAGTCTAGACGTAATCACGCCACCTGTAGTAAGTGAGAAAGCAAAAGACACATATCCTATCATATCACTTTTAGGAGTTACTTAAAAATTGATACCAATGAAGATATTTCCACAGAGAAAGGCAATCACAGATTCATTAAAAAAACTGATGGTTCACCAAATAGAAAGGGATGAGGATTGGATACATTACCATATTGGGGTTAACAGAGATATACATACCATGTGAAATATATAATCACCAAAGACGTACGGAAGACCAGGAGAAGACTACTCAACATTGTGTCATAACCTACATGGGAAAAGGATGCGAGGAAGAATAGATACACGTATATGTGTGAAAGAACCACATCTTGCACACCTAGAACAAACAAACCATTGTAATCAAATTTGCTGGGATAAAAAATAAAAAGTAAATTACAATTATGAACAAGAAGTAAAGAGACATAAACATAAAGTGCTTTTTTCCTGGCACATTCCATTCGAATTTACAACCTAGAACACCACTTCCATTAAGGCTCTGTTTCCCCAGTTACCAAATTTGGTAAAGGAGAAATGCTGCCACCTTGTGGCCGTTTCCTGCAAGAGCAGCTTTAAACTCACAGCTAATGGTCACTTAACATTCACAAGGACTCAGGGCTGTAAAGGACACCTGCCCTAAAAAATTGTGCTGAAGTAGGGAATGGACAAAAAAATTCAAAACAGGCAAATGTTTCAAGAAGAGAGTATGAGGAGTTAAGTTTTACTCACGCTCTTTTAAAAAAAAAAAGGAAAATGGATAAAAGCTCAACCTCAGGGAGTGTTAGACCCATGCAATCTAATCTACAAAAAGTTTCAACTTAGACCAGTCGACTGACCATCAGCAAAATGTCCAGAAACAATAAATGCTGACGGGGTTTTTAAGAACTGTGTCCCCTCTACCTGCTGGTGAGACGTAAAGGGGTAACAGCCAATAATGAGAAGAGAAAGGAGCTGTGTTTAAAAGTAAAAATGGAGGTACCATTCAGTGCAGCAGGCGCACCATTGGACCTCTCACCTGAGAAGACAAGAATCGAGAAGACACAGGCCGCAAAAGCTGCAGTGCAGCCTTATTCACATTAGCCAAGACAGTGAAGCAATCAAAATATCCAACAAGAGGTGAATGGATAAAGAAGAAGTGGTCCATGTACACAATGGAATATTAGCCATGGAAAGCAATGAACCATTGCTCTTTGAGGCACCACAAATGAGTCTGGAGATAATCACGAAACATGAGGTAACTCGGAAACCAAAGACCTGTATTCTATGATATCACTTATAGGTGTTATCTAATAACTGACACAAATGAATATATTTCCACAGAGAAAGACACTCACAGACTTAGAAAACAAACTATGCTCATCTAAAACGAAAGGTGGGGGGAATGGATAAGTTAAGATTAGTGTTGCTATATGTATACAAACACATAGTATATACATATCTCAAAAAGACCGACCATCTAGCAAGGGAGGTCTGTGGAACCCTCTGTAACATTTTACATGGGAAGAGGATCTGTACTTGAATAGACATATATAATGTACAAATGAACCAGATTGTGTACACCTAGGACAGACAATATTCGAAGCTTTACCCCAATTAAAAAAAAATTTAAAACCAAGAAGAAATAATGAGACATAAACTTATGGGGGTTTCTCCAGGCACATTCCAATTTAATTTACAACCTAGGAACACGACTTCCAGAAAGGCTCTGCTGCCCTAGTACCCAGATTTGGGAGTGGAGAAATGCTGCCTACTTGAGGCCACTTCCCACAACAGCAGCTTTAAACCCATTGCTAATGGTCACTAAATATTCACCAAACTTGCAGTTCGGGAAATGACACCTGCTCTCTAAAAAAATTCTGAGGTGGAAAATCGACCAAAAATTTCAAAATAGGGCAACCTTCCAAGAAGACATTTTCAAGAGATATATTGTACTCCCAACTGTTTCCTTTTTTTTAACAGAAAAGAAAACGTTGGAGAAACATGATGAGTTTTACGAATTTTCAAAGACATGCAAACCCAAATTACAAAACCCTATCAGCATACAGCAGCCAGTAGGGCCATTAGCATAAAGGCAGCAAACAATAAATGCTAAATCGATTGTGGAGAAATGCATACCCTCGATTCTAAGGGGGACGTGGTAAGAGCCACTAATGAAAACACAAAGAAGGTGCTTTGAAAAGGGAAACACGGTACTACCAGTCAATCAATCACACCCACTGCTGGGCCTATCAACTGAGAAAATGAGAATCAAAAAGTCACAGGCTGGCAATCCTGCACTCCAACAATATTTACCATAGCCAACACTTGGAAGCAATGAAAATGTCCATCAACCAAGGAATGCGCAAAGTAGAAGTGGTCCAAGTGCACACTGGGGAATTACTCCAATAAAAACTAAAAATTAAATTTAAAAATCCAACAAAAGTAAGGAGACATCAGCTTGTGTGGGTTTGTCCGGGCAAACTCCACTCTAATTTATAACCGAGAAACACCAAAGGCCGCAAGGGCTTTTCCCTAGTTACCATGGTGGGGACATAGAAAGGCAGCCGCCCTCTGGCATTTACCTGCAAAAGCAGCTTTAAAGCCTGTGCTAATGGTCATTTCATAGGAACAAGTACTGCAGAACTGTAAATGAAACCTGCCCTCAAAATGTCTTGAGGGAGGTAATGGCCAAAACATTTCAAAATGTGACACATACTTTAAGAGAACACTTTGAAGAACTAAGGGGTAATCACAGGGTGAAAAATAAAAAGGACATGCCTTAAAGCTCAATTTCAACGGATTATGAGGCACATGTGAATTCAACCACAAAGAGGTACCAGCTCACACTTGTCAGAATAACCATCAGCAAGGAAACAACAAACAATAAATGCTGAAGGTGTTGTGGAGAAATGCATACCCCCAACTTCAAGTGGGACGTAACTTGGAAAGGGCCACGAATGAGAACAGAATGGAGGTGCCTTAAAAAGGTAAACATTGAGCTACCATATGATCCAGCAGGCCCACTCCTCGACCTATAATCTAAGAAGAGAGAATTGGAAAGACACAGGCAAGCAAATCTGCATGGCACAGTATTACGATAGCCAAGATATGGAAGTAACCAAAAAGTCCACCAACAGATGGGTGGACAAAGAAGAACTCCTCCATGTACAGATGGAATATTCGCTAGTGAAAAAAATGAAACAATGCCATTTGCAGCACCATAGATGAGTCTAGACATAATCACGCCACCTGTAGTAAGTGAGAAAGGAAAAGACACATATCCTATCATATCACTTTTAGGAATTACTTAAATATTGATACCAATGAAGATATTTCCACAGAGAAACGCAATCACAGTTTCATTAAAAAAAATCTTATGGTTCACCAAATAGAAAGGGATGAGGATTGGATACATTACCATATTGGGGTTAACAGAGATATACAAACCATGTGAAATATATAATCACCAAAGACATACGGAAGACCAGGAGAAGACTACTCAACAGTGTGTCATAACCTACAGGGGAAAAGGATGCGAGGAAGAATAGATACACGTATATGTGTGAAAGAACCACATCTTGCACACCTAGAACAAACAAACCATTGTAATCAAATTTGCTGGGATAAAAAATAAAAAGTAAATTACAATTATGAACAAGAAGTAATGAGACATAAACATAAAGTGCTTTTTCCCTGGCACATTCCATTCGAATTTACAACCTAGAACACCACTTCCATTAAGGCTCTGTTTCCCCAGTTACCAAATTTGGTAAAGGAGAAATGCTGCCACCTTGTGGCCGTTTCCTGCAAGAGCAGCTTTAAACTCACAGCTAATGGTCACTTAACATTCACAAGGACTCAGGGCTGTAAAGGACACCTGCCCTAAAAAATTGTGCTGAAGTAGGGAATGGACAAAAAAATTCAAAACAGGCAAATGTTTCAAGATGAGAGTATGAAGACTTAAGTTTTACTCACGCTCTTTTAAAAAAAAAAAAGGAAAATGGATAAAAGCTCAACCTCAGGGAGTGTTAGACCCATGCAATCTAATCTACAAAAAGTTTCAACTTAGACCAGTCGACTGACCATCAGCAAAAAGTCTACAAACAATAACTCCTGAAGGGGTTTTAGAGAACTGTGTCCCCTCTACCTGCTGGTGAGACGAAAAGGGGTAACAGCCAATAATGAGAAGAGAAAGGAGCTGTGTTTAAAAGTAAAAATGGAGGTACCATTCAATCCAGCAGGCGCACCATTGGACCTCTCACCTGAGAAGACAAGAATCGAGAAGACACAGGCCGCAAAAGCTGCAGTGCAGCCTTATTCACAATAGCCAAGACAGTGAAGCAATGAAAATATCCAACAATAGGTGAATGGATAAAGAAGAAGTGGTCCATGTACACAATGGAATATTAGCCATGGAAAGCAATGAACCATTGCTCTTTGAGGCACCACAAATGAGTCTGGAGATAATCACGAAACATGAGGTAACTCGGAAACCAAAGACCTGTATTCTATGATATCACTTATAGGTGTTATCTAATAACTGACACAAATGAATATATTTCCACAGAGAAAGACACTCACAGACTTAGAAAACAAACTATGCTCATCTAAAAGGAAAGGTGGGGGGAATGGATAAGTTAAGATTAGTGTTGCTCTATGTATACAAACACATAGTATATACATATCTCAAAAAGACCGACCATCTAGCAAGGGAGGTCTGTGGAACCCTCTGTAACATTTTACATGGGAAGAGGATCTGTACTTGAATAGACATATATAATGTACAAATGAACCAGATTGTGTACACCTAGGACAGACAATATTCGAAGCTTTACCCCAATTAAAAAAAAATTTAAAACCAAGAAGAAATAATGAGACATAAACTTATGGGGGTTTCTCCAGGCACATTCCAATTTAATTTACAACCTAGGAACACGACTTCCAGAAAGGCTCTGCTGCCCTAGTACCCAGATTTGGGAGTGGAGAAATGCTGCCTACTTGAGGCCACTTCCCACAACAGCAGCTTTAAACCCATTGTTAATGGTCACTAAATATTCACCAAACTTGCAGTTCGGGAAATGACACCTGCTCTCTAAAAAAATTCTGAGGTGGAAAATCGACCAAAAATTTCAAAATAGGGCAACCTTCCAAGAAGACATTTTCAAGAGATATATTGTACTCCCAACTGTTTCCTTTTTTTTAACAGAAAAGAAAACGGTGGAGAAACATGATGAGTTTTACGAATTTTCAAAGACATGCAAACCCAAATTACAAAACCCTATCAGCATACAGCAGCCAGTAGGGCCATTAGCATAAAGGCAGCAAACAATAAATGCTAAATCGATTGTGGAGAAATGCATACCCTCGATTCTAAGGGGGACGTGGTAAGAGCCACTAATGAAAACACAAAGAAGGTGCTTTGAAAAGGGAAACACGGTGCTACCAGTCAATCAATCACACCCACTGCTGGGCCTATCAACTGAGAAAATGAGAATCAAAAAGTCACAGGCTGGCAATCCTGCACTCCAACAATATTTACCAGAGCCAACACTTGGAAGCAATGAAAATGTCCATCAACTGAGGAATGCGCAAAGTAGAAGTGGTCCACGTGCACACTGGGGAATTACTCCAATAAAAACTAAAAATTAAATTTAAAAATCCAACAAAAGTAAGGAGACATCAGCTTGTGTGGGTTTGTCCGGGCACACTCCACTCTAATTTATAACCGAGAAACACCACAGGCCTCAAGGGCTTTTCCCTAGTTACCATGGTGGGGACATAGAAAGGCTGCCGCCCTCTGGCATTTACCTGCAAAAGCAGCTTTAAAGCCTGTGCTAATGGTCATTTCATAGGAACAAGTACTGCAGAACTGTAAATGAAACCTACCCTCAAAATGTCTTGAGGGAGGTAATGGCCAAAACATTGCAAAATGTGACACATACTTTAAGAGAACACTTTGAAGAACTAAGGGGTAATCACAGGTTGAAAAATAAAAAGGACATGCCTTAAAGCTCAATTTCAACGGATTATGAGGCACAGGCGAATTCAACCACAAAGAGGTATCAGCTCACACTTGTCAGAATAACCATCAGCAAGGAAACTACAAACAATAAATGCTGAAGGTGTTGTGGAGAAATGCATACCCTCAACATCAAGTGGGACGTAACTTGAAAAGGGCCACGAATGAGAACAGAATGGAGGTGCCTTAAAAAGGTAAACATTGAGCTACCATATGATCCAGCAGGCCCACTCCTCGACCTATAATCTAAGAAGAAAGAATTGGAAAGACACAGGCAGGCAAATCTGCATGGCACAGTATTACAATAGCCAAGATATGGAAGTAACCAAAAAGTCCACCAACAGATGGGTGGACAAAGAAGAACTCCTCCATGTACAGATGGAATATTCGCTAGTGAAAAAAATGAAACAATGCCATTTACAGCACCATACATGAGTCTAGACGTAATCACGCCACCTGTAGTAAGTGAGAAAGCAAAAGACACATATCCTATCATATCACTTTTAGGAGTTACTTAAAAATTGATACCAATGAAGATATTTCCACAGAGAAAGGCAATCACAGATTCATTAAAAAAACTGATGGTTCACCAAATAGAAAGGGATGAGGATTGGATACATTACCATATTGGGGTTAACAGAGATATACATACCATGTGAAATATATAATCACCAAAGACGTACGGAAGACCAGGAGAAGACTACTCAACATTGTGTCATAACCTACATGGGAAAAGGATGCGAGGAAGAATAGATACACGTATATGTGTGAAAGAACCACATCTTGCACACCTAGAACAAAAAAAACATTGTAATCAAATTTGCTGGGATAAAAAATAAAAAGTAAATTACAATTATGAACAAGAAGTAATGAGACATAAACATAAAGTACTTTTTTCCTGGCACATTCCATTCGAATTTACAACCTAGAACACCACTTCCATTAAGGCTCTGTTTCCCCAGTTACCAAATTTGGTAAAGGAGAAATGCTGCCACCTTGTGGCCGTTTCCTGCAAGAGCAGCTTTAAACTCACAGCTAATGGTCACTTAACATTCACAAGGACACAGGGCTGTAAAGGACACCTGCCCTAAAAAATTGTGCTGAAGTAGGGAATGGACAAAAAAATTCAAAACAGGCAAATGTTTCAAGAAGAGAGTATGAGGAGTTCAGTTTTACTCAAGCTCTTTTAAAAAAAAAAAGGAAAATGGATAAAAGTTCAACCTCAGGGAGTGTTAGACCCATGCAATCTAATCTACAAAAAGTTTCAACTTAGACCAGTCGACTGACCATCAGCAAAATGTCCAGAAACAATAAATGCTGACGGGGCTTTTAAGAACTGTATCCCCTCTACCTGCTGGTGAGACGTAAAGGGGTAACAGCCAATAATGAGAAGAGAAAGGAGCTGTGTTTAAAAGTAAAAATGGAGGTACCATTCAGTGCAGCAGGCGCACCATTGGACCTCTCACCTGAGAAGACAAGAATCGAGAAGACACAGGCCGCAAAAGCTGCAGTGCAGCCTTATTCACATTAGCCAAGACAGTGAAGCAATCAAAATATCCAACAAGAGGTGAATGGATAAAGAAGAAGTGGCCCATGTACACAATGGAATATTAGCCATGGAAAGCAATGAACCATTGCTCTTTGAGGCACCACAAATGAGTCTGGAGATAATCACGAAACATGAGGTAACTCGGAAACCAAAGACCTGTATTCTATGATATCACTTATAGGCGTTATCTAATAACTGACACAAATGAATATATTTCCACAGAGAAAGACACTCACAGACTTAGAAAACAAACTATGCTCATCTAAAACGAAAGGTGGGGGGAATGGATAAGTTAAGATTAGTGTTGCTCTATGTATACAAACACATAGTATATACATATCTCAAAAAGACCGACCATGTAGCAAGGGAGGTCTGTGGAACCCTCTGTAACATTTTACATGGGAAGAGGATCTGTACTTGAATAGACATATATAATGTACAAATGAACCAGATTGTGTACACCTAGGACAGACAATATTCGAAGCTTTACCCCAATTAAAAAAAATTTTAAAACCAAGAAGAAATAATGAGACATAAACTTATGGGGGTTTCTCCAGGCACATTCCAATTTAATTTACAACCTAGGAACACGACTTCCAGAAAGGCTCTGCTGCCCTAGTACCCAGATTTGGGAGTGGAGAAATGCTGCCTACTTGAGGCCACTTCCCACAACAGCAGCTTTAAACCCATTGCTAATGGTCACTAAATATTCACCAAACTTGCAGTTCGGGAAATGACACCTGCTCTCTAAAAAAATTCTGAGGTGGAAAATCGACCAAAAATTTCAAAATAGGGCAACCTTCCAAGAAGACATTTTCAAGAGATATATTGTACTCCCAACTGTTTCCTTTTTTTTAACAGAAAAGAAAACGTTGGAGAAACATGATGAGTTTTACGAATTTTCAAAGACATGCAAACCCAAATTACAAAACCCTATCAGCATACAGCAGCCAGTAGGGCCATTAGCATAAAGGCAGCAAACAATAAATGCTAAATCGATTGTGGAGAAATGCATACCCTCGATTCTAAGGGGGACGTGGTAAGAGCCACTAATGAAAACACAAAGAAGGTGCTTTGAAAAGGGAAACACGGTGCTACCAGTCAATCAATCACACCCACTGCTGGGCCTATCAACTGAGAAAATGAGAATCAAAAAGTCACAGGCTGGCAATCCTGCACTCCAACAATATTTACCAGAGCCAACACTTGGAAGCAATGAAAATGTCCATCAACTGAGGAATGCGCAAAGTAGAAGTGGTCCACGTGCACACTGGGGAATTACTCCAATAAAAACTAAAAATTAAATTTAAAAATCCAACAAAAGTAAGGAGACATCAGCTTGTGTGGGTTTGTCCGGGCACACTCCACTCTAATTTATAATCGAGAAACACCACAGGCCTCAAGGGCTTTTCCCTAGTTACCATGGTGGGGACATAGAAAGGCTGCCGCCCTCTGGCATTTACCTGCAAAAGCAGCTTTAAAGCCTGTGCTAATGGTCATTTCATAGGAACAAGTACTGCAGAACTGTAAATGAAACCTACCCTCAAAATGTCTTGAGGGAGGTAATGGCCAAAACATTTCAAAATGTGACACATACTTTAAGAGAACACTTTGAAGAACTAAGGGGTAATCACAGGTTGAAAAATAAAAAGGACATGCCTTAAAGCTCAATTTCAACGGATTATGAGGCACAGGCGAATTCAACCACAAAGAGGTATCAGCTCACACTTGTCAGAATAACCATCAGCAAGGAAACTACAAACAATAAATGCTGAAGGTGTTGTGGAGAAATGCATACCCTCAACTTCAAGTGGGACGTAACTTGAAAAGGGCCACGAATGAGAACAGAATGGAGGTGCCTTAAAAAGGTAAACATTGAGCTACCGTATGATCCAGCAGGCCCACTCCTCGACCTATAATCTAAGAAGAGAGAATTGGAAAGACACAGGCAGGCAAATCTGCATGGCACAGTATTACAATAGCCAAGATATGGAAGTAACCAAAAAGTCCACCAACAGATGGGTGGACAAAGAAGAACTCCTCCATGTACAGATGGAATATTCGCTAGTGAAAAAAATGAAACAATGCCATTTACAGCACCATACATGAGTCTAGACGTAATCACGCCACCTGTAGTAAGTGAGAAAGCAAAAGACACATATCCTATCATATCACTTTTAGGAGTTACTTAAAAATTGATACCAATGAAGATATTTCCACAGAGAAAGGCAATCACAGATTCATTAAAAAAACTGATGGTTCACCAAATAGAAAGGGATGAGGATTGGATACATTACCATATTGGGGTTAACAGAGATATACATACCATGTGAAATATATAATCACCAAAGACGTACGGAAGACCAGGAGAAGACTACTCAACATTGTGTCATAACCTACATGGGAAAAGGATGCGAGGAAGAATAGATACACGTATATGTGTGAAAGAACCACATCTTGCACACCTAGAACAAACAAACCATTGTAATCAAATTTGCTGGGATAAAAAATAAAAAGTAAATTACAATTATGAACAAGAAGTAATGAGACATAAACATAAAGTGCTTTTTTCCTGGCACATTCCATTCGAATTTACAACCTAGAACACCACTTCCATTAAGGCTCTGTTTCCCCAGTTACCAAATTTGGTAAAGGAGAAATGCTGCCACTTTGTGGCCGTTTCCTGCAAGAGCAGCTTTAAACTCACAGCTAATGGTCACTTAACATTCACAAGGACTCAGGGCTGTAAAGGACACCTGCCCTAAAAAATTGTGCTGAAGTAGGGAATGGACAAAAATATTCAAAACAGGCAAATGTTTCAAGAAGAGAGTATGAGGAGTTAAGTTTTACTCACGCTCTTTTAAAAAAAAAAGGAAAATGGATAAAAGCTCAACCTCAGGGAGTGTTAGACCCATGCAATCTAGTCTACAAAAAGTTTCAACTTAGACCAGTCGACTGACAATCAGCAACATGTCCAGAAACAATAAATGCTGACGGGGTTTTTAAGAACTGTGTCCCCTCTACCTGCTGGTGAGACGTAAAGGGGTAACAGCCAATAATGAGAAGAGAAAGGAGCTGTGTTTAAAAGTAAAAATGGAGGTACCATTCAGTCCAGCAGGCGCACCATTGGACCTCTGACCTGAGAAGACAAGAATCGTGAAGACACAGGCCGCAAAAGCTGCAGTGCAGCCTTATTCACATTAGCCAAGACAGTGAAGCAATCAAAATATCCAACAAGAGGTGAATGGATAAAGAAGAAGTGGTCCATGTACACAATGGAATATTAGCCATGGAAAACAATGAACCATTGTTCTTTGAGGCACCACAAATGAGTCTGGAGATAATCACGAAACATGAGGTAACTCGGAAACCAAAGACCTGTATTCTATGATATCACTTATAGGCGTTATCTAATAACTGACACAAATGAATATATTTCCACAGAGAAAGACACTCACAGACTTAGAAAACAAACTATGCTCATCTAAAAGGAAAGGTGGGGGGAATGGATAAGTTAAGATTAGTGTTGCTATATGTATACAAACACATAGTATATACATATCTCAAAAAGACCGACCATCTAGCAAGGGAGGTCTGTGGAACCCTCTGTAACATTTTACATGGGAAGAGGATCTGTACTTGAATAGACATATATAATGTACAAATGAACCAGATTGTGTACACCTAGGACAGACAATATTCGAAGCTTTACCCCAATTAAAAAAAATTTTAAAACCAAGAAGAAATAATGAGACATAAACTTATGGGGGTTTCTCCAGGCACATTCCAATTTAATTTACAACCTAGGAACACGACTTCCAGAAAGGCTCTGCTGCCCTAGTACCCAGATTTGGGAGTGGAGAAATGCTGCCTACTTGAGGCCACTTCCCACAACAGCAGCTTTAAACCCATTGCTAATGGTCACTAAATATTCACCAAACTTGCAGTTCGGGAAATGACACCTGCTCTCTAAAAAAATTCTGAGGTGGAAAATCGACCAAAAATTTCAAAATAGGGCAACCTTCCAAGAAGACATTTTCAAGAGATATATTGTACTCCCAACTGTTTCCTTTTTTTTAACAGAAAAGAAAACGGTGGAGAAACATGATGAGTTTTACGAATTTTCAAAGACATGCAAACCCAAATTACAAAACCCTATCAGCATACAGCAGCCAGTAGGGCCATTAGCATAAAGGCAGCAAACAATAAATGCTAAATCGATTGTGGAGAAATGCATACCCTCGATTCTAAGGGGGACGTGGTAAGAGCCACTAATGAAAACACAAAGAAGGTGCTTTGAAAAGGGAAACACGGTGCTACCAGTCAATCAATCACACCCACTGCTGGGCCTATCAACTGAGAAAATGAGAATCAAAAAGTCACAGGCTGGCAATCCTGCACTCCAACAATATTTACCAGAGCCAACACTTGGAAGCAATGAAAATGTCCATCAACTGAGGAATGCGCAAAGTAGAAGTGGTCCACGTGCACACTGGGGAATTACTCCAATAAAAACTAAAAATTAAATTTAAAAATCCAACAAAAGTAAGGAGACATCAGCTTGTGTGGGTTTGTCCGGGCACACTCCACTCTAATTTATAACCGAGAAACACCACAGGCCTCAAGGGCTTTTCCCTAGTTACCATGGTGGGGACATAGAAAGGCTGCCGCCCTCTGGCATTTACCTGCAAAAGCAGCTTTAAAGCCTGTGCTAATGGTCATTTCATAGGAACAAGTACTGCAGAACTGTAAATGAAACCTACCCTCAAAATGTCTTGAGGGAGGTAATGGCCAAAACATTTCAAAATGTGACACATACTTTAAGAGAACACTTTGAAGAACTAAGGGGTAATCACAGGTTGAAAAATAAAAAGGACATGCCTTAAAGCTCAATTTCAACGGATTATGAGGCACAGGCGAATTCAACCACAAAGAGGTATCAGCTCACACTTGTCAGAATAACCATCAGCAAGGAAACTACAAACAATAAATGCTGAAGGTGTTGTGGAGAAATGCATACCCTCAACTTCAAGTGGGACGTAACTTGAAAAGGGCCACGAATGAGAACAGAATGGAGGTGCCTTAAAAAGGTAAACATTGAGCTACCGTATGATCCAGCAGGCCCACTCCTCGACCTATAATCTAAGAAGAAAGAATTGGAAAGACACAGGCAGGCAAATCTGCATGGCACAGTATTACAATAGCCAAGATATGGAAGTAACCAAAAAGTCCACCAACAGATGGGTGGACAAAGAAGAACTCCTCCATGTACAGATGGAATATTCGCTAGTGAAAAAAATGAAACAATGCCATTTACAGCACCATACATGAGTCTAGACGTAATCACGCCACCTGTAGTAAGTGAGAAAGCAAAAGACACATATCCTATCATATCACTTTTAGGAGTTACTTAAAAATTGATACCAATGAAGATATTTCCACAGAGAAAGGCAATCACAGATTCATTAAAAAAACTGATGGTTCACCAAATAGAAAGGGATGAGGATTGGATACATTACCATATTGGGGTTAACAGAGATATACATACCATGTGAAATATATAATCACCAAAGACGTACGGAAGACCAGGAGAAGACTACTCAACATTGTGTCATAACCTACATGGGAAAAGGATGCGAGGAAGAATAGATACACGTATATGTGTGAAAGAACCACATCTTGCACACCTAGAACAAACAAACCATTGTAATCAAATTTGCTGGGATAAAAAATAAAAAGTAAATTACAATTATGAACAAGAAGTAAAGAGACATAAACATAAAGTGCTTTTTTCCTGGCACATTCCATTCGAATTTACAACCTAGAACACCACTTCCATTAAGGCTCTGTTTCCCCAGTTACCAAATTTGGTAAAGGAGAAATGCTGCCACCTTGTGGCCGTTTCCTGCAAGAGCAGCTTTAAACTCACAGCTAATGGTCACTTAACATTCACAAGGACTCAGGGCTGTAAAGGACACCTGCCCTAAAAAATTGTGCTGAAGTAGGGAATGGACAAAAAAATTCAAAACAGGCAAATGTTTCAAGAAGAGAGTATGAGGAGTTAAGTTTTACTCACGCTCTTTTAAAAAAAAAAAGGAAAATGGATAAAAGCTCAACCTCAGGGAGTGTTAGACCCATGCAATCTAATCTACAAAAAGTTTCAACTTAGACCAGTCGACTGACCATCAGCAAAATGTCCAGAAACAATAAATGCTGACGGGGTTTTTAAGAACTGTGTCCCCTCTACCTGCTGGTGAGACGTAAAGGGGTAACAGCCAATAATGAGAAGAGAAAGGAGCTGTGTTTAAAAGTAAAAATGGAGGTACCATTCAGTGCAGCAGGCGCACCATTGGACCTCTCACCTGAGAAGACAAGAATCGAGAAGACACAGGCCGCAAAAGCTGCAGTGCAGCCTTATTCACATTAGCCAAGACAGTGAAGCAATCAAAATATCCAACAAGAGGTGAATGGATAAAGAAGAAGTGGTCCATGTACACAATGGAATATTAGCCATGGAAAGCAATGAACCATTGCTCTTTGAGGCACCACAAATGAGTCTGGAGATAATCACGAAACATGAGGTAACTCGGAAACCAAAGACCTGTATTCTATGATATCACTTATAGGTGTTATCTAATAACTGACACAAATGAATATATTTCCACAGAGAAAGACACTCACAGACTTAGAAAACAAACTATGCTCATCTAAAAGGAAAGGTGGGGGGAATGGATAAGTTAAGATTAGTGTTGCTATATGTATACAAACACATAGTATATACATATCTCAAAAAGACCGACCATCTAGCAAGGGAGGTCTGTGGAACCCTCTGTAACATTTTACATGGGAAGAGGATCTGTACTTGAATAGACATATATAATGTACAAATGAACCAGATTGTGTACACCTAGGACAGACAATATTCGAAGCTTTACCCCAATTAAAAAAAAATTTAAAACCAAGAAGAAATAATGAGACATAAACTTATGGGGGTTTCTCCAGGCACATTCCAATTTAATTTACAACCTAGGAACACGACTTCCAGAAAGGCTCTGCTGCCCTAGTACCCAGATTTGGGAGTGGAGAAATGCTGCCTACTTGAGGCCACTTCCCACAACAGCAGCTTTAAACCCATTGCTAATGGTCACTAAATATTCACCAAACTTGCAGTTCGGGAAATGACACCTGCTCTCTAAAAAAATTCTGAGGTGGAAAATCGACCAAAAATTTCAAAATAGGGCAACCTTCCAAGAAGACATTTTCAAGAGATATATTGTACTCCCAACTGTTTCCTTTTTTTTAACAGAAAAGAAAACGTTGGAGAAACATGATGAGTTTTACGAATTTTCAAAGACATGCAAACCCAAATTACAAAACCCTATCAGCATACAGCAGCCAGTAGGGCCATTAGCATAAAGGCAGCAAACAATAAATGCTAAATCGATTGTGGAGAAATGCATACCCTCGATTCTAAGGGGGACGTGGTAAGAGCCACTAATGAAAACACAAAGAAGGTGCTTTGAAAAGGGAAACACGGTACTACCAGTCAATCAATCACACCCACTGCTGGGCCTATCAACTGAGAAAATGAGAATCAAAAAGTCACAGGCTGGCAATCCTGCACTCCAACAATATTTACCATAGCCAACACTTGGAAGCAATGAAAATGTCCATCAACCAAGGAATGCGCAAAGTAGAAGTGGTCCAAGTGCACACTGGGGAATTACTCCAATAAAAACTAAAAATTAAATTTAAAAATCCAACAAAAGTAAGGAGACATCAGCTTGTGTGGGTTTGTCCGGGCAAACTCCACTCTAATTTATAACCGAGAAACACCAAAGGCCGCAAGGGCTTTTCCCTAGTTACCATGGTGGGGACATAGAAAGGCAGCCGCCCTCTGGCATTTACCTGCAAAAGCAGCTTTAAAGCCTGTGCTAATGGTCATTTCATAGGAACAAGTACTGCAGAACTGTAAATGAAACCTGCCCTCAAAATGTCTTGAGGGAGGTAATGGCCAAAACATTTCAAAATGTGACACATACTTTAAGAGAACACTTTGAAGAACTAAGGGGTAATCACAGGGTGAAAAATAAAAAGGACATGCCTTAAAGCTCAATTTCAACGGATTATGAGGCACATGCGAATTCAACCACAAAGAGGTACCAGCTCACACTTGTCAGAATAACCATCAGCAAGGAAACTACAAACAATAAATGCTGAAGGTGTTGTGGAGAAATGCATACCCCCAACTTCAAGTGGGACGTAACTTGGAAAGGGCCACGAATGAGAACAGAATGGAGGTGCCTTAAAAAGGTAAACATTGAGCTACCATATGATCCAGCAGGCCCACTCCTCGACCTATAATCTAAGAAGAGAGAATTGGAAAGACACAGGCAAGCAAATCTGCATGGCACAGTATTACGATAGCCAAGATATGGAAGTAACCAAAAAGTCCACCAACAGATGGGTGGACAAAGAAGAACTCCTCCATGTACAGATGGAATATTCGCTAGTGAAAAAAATGAAACAATGCCATTTGCAGCACCATAGATGAGTCTAGACATAATCACGCCACCTGTAGTAAGTGAGAAAGGAAAAGACACATATCCTATCATATCACTTTTAGGAATTACTTAAATATTGATACCAATGAAGATATTTCCACAGAGAAACGCAATCACAGTTTCATTAAAAAAAATCTTATGGTTCACCAAATAGAAAGGGATGAGGATTGGATACATTACCATATTGGGGTTAACAGAGATATACAAACCATGTGAAATATATAATCACCAAAGACATACGGAAGACCAGGAGAAGACTACTCAACAGTGTGTCATAACGTACAGGGGAAAAGGATGCGAGGAAGAATAGATACACGTATATGTGTGAAAGAACCACATCTTGCACACCTAGAACAAACAAACCATTGTAATCAAATTTGCTGGGATAAAAAATAAAAAGTAAATTACAATTATGAACAAGAAGTAATGAGACATAAACATAAAGTGCTTTTTCCCTGGCACATTCCATTCGAATTTACAACCTAGAACACCACTTCCATTAAGGCTCTGTTTCCCCAGTTACCAAATTTGGTAAAGGAGAAATGCTGCCACCTTGTGGCCGTTTCCTGCAAGAGCAGCTTTAAACTCACAGCTAATGGTCACTTAACATTCACAAGGACTCAGGGCTGTAAAGGACACCTGCCCTAAAAAATTGTGCTGAAGTAGGGAATGGACAAAAAAATTCAAAACAGGCAAATGTTTCAAGATGAGAGTATGAAGACTTAAGTTTTACTCACGCTCTTTTAAAAAAAAAAAGGAAAATGGATAAAAGCTCAACCTCAGGGAGTGTTAGACCCATGCAATCTAATCTACAAAAAGTTTCAACTTAGACCAGTCGACTGACCATCAGCAAAAAGTCTACAAACAATAACTCCTGAAGGGGTTTTAGAGAACTGTGTCCCCTCTACCTGCTGGTGAGACGAAAAGGGGTAACAGCCAATAATGAGAACAGAAAGGAGCTGTGTTTAAAAGTAAAAATGGAGGTACCATTCAATCCAGCAGGCGCACCATTGGACCTCTCACCTGAGAAGACAAGAATCGAGAAGACACAGGCCGCAAAAGCTGCAGTGCAGCCTTATTCACAATAGCCAAGACAGTGAAGCAATGAAAATATCCAACAATAGGTGAATGGATAAAGAAGAAGTGGTCCATGTACACAATGGAATATTAGCCATGGAAAGCAATGAACCATTGCTCTTTGAGGCACCACAAATGAGTCTGGAGATAATCACGAAACATGAGGTAACTCGGAAACCAAAGACCTGTATTCTATGATATCACTTATAGGTGTTATCTAATAACTGACACAAATGAATATATTTCCACAGAGAAAGACACTCACAGACTTAGAAAACAAACTATGCTCATCTAAAAGGAAAGGTGGGGGGAATGGATAAGTTAAGATTAGTGTTGCTATATGTATACAAACACATAGTATATACATATCTCAAAAAGACCGACCATCTAGCAAGGGAGGTCTGTGGAACCCTCTGTAACATTTTACATGGGAAGAGGATCTGTACTTGAATAGACATATATAATGTACAAATGAACCAGATTGTGTACACCTAGGACAGACAATATTCGAAGCTTTACCCCAATTAAAAAAAAATTTAAAACCAAGAAGAAATAATGAGACATAAACTTATGGGGGTTTCTCCAGGCACATTCCAATTTAATTTACAACCTAGGAACACGACTTCCAGAAAGGCTCTGCTGCCCTAGTACCCAGATTTGGGAGTGGAGAAATGCTGCCTACTTGAGGCCACTTCCCACAACAGCAGCTTTAAACCCATTGCTAATGGTCACTAAATATTCACCAAACTTGCAGTTCGGGAAATGACACCTGCTCTCTAAAAAAATTCTGAGGTGGAAAATCGACCAAAAATTTCAAAATAGGGCAACCTTCCAAGAAGACATTTTCAAGAGATATATTGTACTCCCAACTGTTTCCTTTTTTTTAACAGAAAAGAAAACGGTGGAGAAACATGATGAGTTTTACGAATTTTCAAAGACATGCAAACCCAAATTACAAAACCCTATCAGCATACAGCAGCCAGTAGGGCCATTAGCATAAAGGCAGCAAACAATAAATGCTAAATCGATTGTGGAGAAATGCATACCTTCGATTCTAAGGGGGACGTGGTAAGAGCCACTAATGAAAACACAAAGAAGGTGCTTTGAAAAGGGAAACACGGTACTACCAGTCAATCAATCACACACACTGCTGGGCCTATCAACTGAGAAAATGAGAATCAAAAAGTCACAGGCTGGCAATCCTGCACTCCAACAATATTTACCATAGCCAACACTTGGAAGCAATGAAAATGTCCATCAACCAAGGAATGCGCAAAGTAGAAGTGGTCCAAGTGCACACTGGGGAATTACTCCAATAAAAACTAAAAATTAAATTTAAAAATCCAACAAAAGTAAGGAGACATCAGCTTGTGTGGGTTTGTCCGGGCAAACTCCACTCTAATTTATAACCGAGAAACACCAAAGGCCGCAAGGGCTTTTCCCTAGTTACCATGGTGGGGACATAGAAAGGCAGCCGCCCTCTGGCATTTACCTGCAAAAGCAGCTTTAAAGCCTGTGCTAATGGTCATTTCATAGGAACAAGTACTGCAGAACTGTAAATGAAACCTGCCCTCAAAATGTCTTGAGGGAGGTAATGGCCAAAACATTTCAAAATGTGACACATACTTTAAGAGAACACTTTGAAGAACTAAGGGGTAATCACAGGGTGAAAAATAAAAAGGACATGCCTTAAAGCTCAATTTCAACGGATTATGAGGCACATGCGAATTCAACCACAAAGAGGTACCAGCTCACACTTGTCAGAATAACCATCAGCAAGGAAACTACAAACAATAAATGCTGAAGGTGTTGTGGAGAAATGCATACCCCCAACTTCAAGTGGGACGTAACTTGGAAAGGGCCACGAATGAGAACAGAATGGAGGTGCCTTAAAAACGTAAACATTGAGCTACCATATGATCCAGCAGGCCCACTCCTCGACCTATAATCTAAGAAGAGAGAATTGGAAAGACACAGGCAAGCAAATCTGCATGGCACAGTATTACGATAGCCAAGATATGGAAGTAACCAAAAAGTCCACCAACAGATGGGTGGACAAAGAAGAACTCCTCCATGTACAGATGGAATATTCGCTAGTGAAAAAAATGAAACAATGCCATTTGCAGCACCATAGATGAGTCTAGACATAATCACGCCACCTGTAGTAAGTGAGAAAGGAAAAGACACATATCCTATCATATCACTTTTAGGAATTACTTAAATATTGATACCAATGAAGATATTTCCACAGAGAAACGCAATCACAGTTTCATTAAAAAAAATCTTATGGTTCACCAAATAGAAAGGGATGAGGATTGGATACATTACCATATTGGGGTTAACAGAGATATACAAACCATGTGAAATATATAATCACCAAAGACATACGGAAGACCAGGAGAAGACTACTCAACAGTGTGTCATAACCTACAGGGGAAAAGGATGCGAGGAAGAATAGATACACGTATATGTGTGAAAGAACCACATCTTGCACACCTAGAACAAACAAACCATTGTAATCAAATTTGCTGGGATAAAAAATAAAAAGTAAATTACAATTATGAACAAGAAGTAATGAGACATAAACATAAAGTGCTTTTTCCCTGGCACATTCCATTCGAATTTACAACCTAGAACACCACTTCCATTAAGGCTCTGTTTCCCCAGTTACCAAATTTGGTAAAGGAGAAATGCTGCCACCTTGTGGCCGTTTCCTGCAAGAGCAGCTTTAAACTCACAGCTAATGGTCACTTAACATTCACAAGGACTCAGGGCTGTAAAGGACACCTGCCCTAAAAAATTGTGCTGAAGTAGGGAATGGACAAAAAAATTCAAAACAGGCAAATGTTTCAAGATGAGAGTATGAAGACTTAAGTTTTACTCACGCTCTTTAAAAAAAAAAAAAGGAAAATGGATAAAAGCTCAACCTCAGGGAGTGTTAGACCCATGCAATCTAATCTACAAAAAGTTTCAACTTAGACCAGTCGACTGACCATCAGCAAAAAGTCTACAAACAATAACTCCTGAAGGGGTTTTAGAGAACTGTGTCCCCTCTACCTGCTGGTGAGACGAAAAGGGGTAACAGCCAATAATGAGAACAGAAAGGAGCTGTGTTTAAAAGTAAAAATGGAGGTACCATTCAATCCAGCAGGCGCACCATTGGACCTCTCACCTGAGAAGACAAGAATCGAGAAGACACAGGCCGCAAAAGCTGCAGTGCAGCCTTATTCACAATAGCCAAGACAGTGAAGCAATGAAAATATCCAACAATAGGTGAATGGATAAAGAAGAAGTGGTCCATGTACACAATGGAATATTAGCCATGGAAAGCAATGAACCATTGCTCTTTGAGGCACCACAAATGAGTCTGGAGATAATCACGAAACATGAGGTAACTCGGAAACCAAAGACCTGTATTCTATGATATCACTTATAGGTGTTATCTAATAACTGACACAAATGAATATATTTCCACAGAGAAAGACACTCACAGACTTAGAAAACAAACTATGCTCATCTAAAAGGAAAGGTGGGGGGAATGGATAAGTTAAGATTAGTGTTGCTATATGTATACAAACACATAGTATATACATATCTCAAAAAGACCGACCATCTAGCAAGGGAGGTCTGTGGAACCCTCTGTAACATTTTACATGGGAAGAGGATCTGTACTTGAATAGACATATATAATGTACAAATGAACCAGATTGTGTACACCTAGGACAGACAATATTCGAAGCTTTACCCCAATTAAAAAAAAATTTAAAACCAAGAAGAAATAATGAGACATAAACTTATGGGGGTTTCTCCAGGCACATTCCAATTTAATTTACAACCTAGGAACACGACTTCCAGAAAGGCTCTGCTGCCCTAGTACCCAGATTTGGGAGTGGAGAAATGCTGCCTACTTGAGGCCACTTCCCACAACAGCAGCTTTAAACCCATTGCTAATGGTCACTAAATATTCACCAAACTTGCAGTTCGGGAAATGACACCTGCTCTCTAAAAAAATTCTGAGGTGGAAAATCGACCAAAAATTTCAAAATAGGGCAACCTTCCAAGAAGACATTTTCAAGAGATATATTGTACTCCCAACTGTTTCCTTTTTTTTAACAGAAAAGAAAACGGTGGAGAAACATGATGAGTTTTACGAATTTTCAAAGACATGCAAACCCAAATTACAAAACCCTATCAGCATACAGCAGCCAGTAGGGCCATTAGCATAAAGGCAGCAAACAATAAATGCTAAATCGATTGTGGAGAAATGCATACCTTCGATTCTAAGGGGGACGTGGTAAGAGCCACTAATGAAAACACAAAGAAGGTGCTTTGAAAAGGGAAACACGGTACTACCAGTCAATCAATCACACACACTGCTGGGCCTATCAACTGAGAAAATGAGAATCAAAAAGTCACAGGCTGGCAATCCTGCACTCCAACAATATTTACCATAGCCAACACTTGGAAGCAATGAAAATGTCCATCAACCAAGGAATGTGCAAAGTAGAAGTGGTCCAAGTGCACACTGGGGAATTACTCCAATAAAAACTAAAAATTAAATTTAAAAATCCAACAAAAGTAAGGAGACATCAGCTTGTGTGGGTTTGTCCGGGCAAACTCCACTCTAATTTATAACCGAGAAACACCAAAGGCCGCAAGGGCTTTTCCCTAGTTACCATGGTGGGGACATAGAAAGGCAGCCGCCCTCTGGCATTTACCTGCAAAAGCAGCTTTAAAGCCTGTGCTAATGGTCATTTCATAGGAACAAGTACTGCAGAACTGTAAATGAAACCTGCCCTCAAAATGTCTTGAGGGAGGTAATGGCCAAAACATTTCAAAATGTGACACATACTTTAAGAGAACACTTTGAAGAACTAAGGGGTAATCACAGGGTGAAAAATAAAAAGGACATGCCTTAAAGCTCAATTTCAACGGATTATGAGGCACATGCGAATTCAACCACAAAGAGGTACCAGCTCACACTTGTCAGAATAACCATCAGCAAGGAAACTACAAACAATAAATGCTGAAGGTGTTGTGGAGAAATGCATACCCCCAACTTCAAGTGGGACGTAACTTGGAAAGGGCCACGAATGAGAACAGAATGGAGGTGCCTTAAAAAGGTAAACATTGAGCTACCATATGATCCAGCAGGCCCACTCCTCGACCTATAATCTAAGAAGAGAGAATTGGAAAGACACAGGCAAGCAAATCTGCATGGCACAGTATTACGATAGCCAAGATATGGAAGTAACCAAAAAGTCCACCAACAGATGGGTGGACAAAGAAGAACTCCTCCATGTACAGATGGAATATTCGCTAGTGAAAAAAATGAAACAATGCCATTTGCAGCACCATAGATGAGTCTAGACATAATCACGCCACCTGTAGTAAGTGAGAAAGGAAAAGACACATATCCTATCATATCACTTTTAGGAATTACTTAAATATTGATACCAATGAAGATATTTCCACAGAGAAACGCAATCACAGTTTCATTAAAAAAAATCTTATGGTTCACCAAATAGAAAGGGATGAGGATTGGATACATTACCATATTGGGGTTAACAGAGATATACAAACCATGTGAAATATATAATCACCAAAGACATACGGAAGACCAGGAGAAGACTACTCAACAGTGTGTCATAACCTACAGGGGAAAAGGATGCGAGGAAGAATAGATACACGTATATGTGTGAAAGAACCACATCTTGCACACCTAGAACAAACAAACCATTGTAATCAAATTTGCTGGGATAAAAAATAAAAAGTAAATTACAATTATGAACAAGAAGTAATGAGACATAAACATAAAGTGCTTTTTCCCTGGCACATTCCATTCGAATTTACAACCTAGAACACCACTTCCATTAAGGCTCTGTTTCCCCAGTTACCAAATTTGGTAAAGGAGAAATGCTGCCACCTTGTGGCCGTTTCCTGCAAGAGCAGCTTTAAACTCACAGCTAATGGTCACTTAACATTCACAAGGACTCAGGGCTGTAAAGGACACCTGCCCTAAAAAATTGTGCTGAAGTAGGGAATGGACAAAAAAATTCAAAACAGGCAAATGTTTCAAGATGAGAGTATGAAGACTTAAGTTTTACTCACGCTCTTTTAAAAAAAAAAAAGGAAAATGAATAAAAGCTCAACCTCAGGGAGTGTTAGACCCATGCAATCTAATCTACAAAAAGTTTCAACTTAGACCAGTCGACTGACCATCAGCAAAAAGTCTACAAACAATAACTCCTGAAGGGGTTTTAGAGAACTGTGTCCCCTCTACCTGCTGGTGAGACGAAAAGGGGTAACAGCCAATAATGAGAACAGAAAGGAGCTGTGTTTAAAAGTAAAAATGGAGGTACCATTCAATCCAGCAGGCGCACCATTGGACCTCTCACCTGAGAAGACAAGAATCGAGAAGACACAGGCCGCAAAAGCTGCAGTGCAGCCTTATTCACAATAGCCAAGACAGTGAAGCAATGAAAATATCCAACAATAGGTGAATGGATAAAGAAGAAGTGGTCCATGTACACAATGGAATATTAGCCATGGAAAACAATGAACCATTGCTCTTTGAGGCACCACAAATGAGTCTGGAGATAATCACGAAACATGAGGTAACTCGGAAACCAAAGGCCTGTATTCTATGATATCACTTATAGGCGTTATCTAATAACTGACACAAATGAATATATTTCCACAGAGAAAGACACTCACAGACTTAGAAAACAAACTATGCTCATCTAAAAGGAAAGGTGGGGGGAATGGATAAGTTAAGATTAGTGTTGCTATATGTATACAAACACATAGTATATACATATCTCAAAAAGACCGACCATGTAGCAAGGGAGGTCTGTGGAACCCTCTGTAACATTTTACATGGGAAGAGGATCTGTACTTGAATAGACATATATAATGTACAAATGAACCAGATTGTGTACACCTAGGACAAACAAAATTCTAAGCTTTACCCCAATTAAAAAAAAAAATTTAAAACCAAGAAGAAATAATGAGACATAAACTTATGGGGGTTTCTCCATGCACATTCCAATTTAATTTACAACCTAGGAACACGACTTCCAGAAAGGCTCTGCTGCCCTCGTACCCAGATTTGGGAGTGGAGAAATGCTGCCTGCTTGAGGTCACTTCCCACAACAGCAGCTTTAAACCCATTGCTAAAGGTCACTAAATATTCACCAAACTTGCAGTTCAGGAAATGACACCTGCTCTCTAAAAAAATTCTGGGGTGGAAAATCGACCAAAAATTTCAAAATAGGGCAACCTTCCAAGAAGAAAATTTCAAGAGATATATTGTACTCCCAACTGTTTCCTTTTTTTTAACAGAAAAGTAAACGGTGGAGAAAAATGATGAGTTTTACGAATTTTCAAAGACATGCAAACCCAAATTACACAACCCTATCAGCACACAGCAGCCAGTAGGGCCATTAACATACATGCTGCAAACAATAAATGCTAAATCGATTGTGGAGAAATGCATACCCTCGATTCTAAGGGGGACGTGCTAAGAGCCACAAATGAAAACACAAAGAAGTTGCTTTGAAAAGGGAAACACGGTGCTACCAGTCAATCAGTCACACCCACTGCTGGGCCTATCACATGAGAAAATGAGAATCAAAAAGTCACAGGCTGGCAATCCTGCACTCCAACAATATTTACCATAGCCAACACTTGGAAGCAATGAAAATGTCCATCAACCGAGGAATGCACAAAGTAGATGTGATCCACGTGCACACTGGGAAATTACTCCAATAAAAACTAAAAATTAAATTAAAAATCCAACAAAAGTAAGGAGACATCAGCTTGTGTGGGTTTGTCTGGGCACACTCCACTCTAATTTATAACCGAGAAACACCACAGGCCGCAAGGGCTTTTCCCTAGTTACCATGGTGGGGACATAGAAAGGCTGCCGCCCTCTGGCATTTACCTGCAAAAGCAGCTTTAAAGCCTGTGCTAATGGTCATTTCATAGGAACAAGTACTGCAGAACTGTAAATGAAACCTGCCCTCAAAATGTCTTGAGGGAGGTAATGGCCAAAACATTTCAAAATGTGACACATATTTTAAGAGATCACTTTGAAGAACTAAGGAGTAATCACAGCTTGAAAAATAAAAAGGACATGCCTTAAAGCTCAATTTCAACGGATAATGAGGCACATGCGAATTCAACCACAAAGAGGTATCAGCTCACACTTGTCAGAATAACCATCAGCAAGGAAACTACAAACAATAAATGCTGAAGGTGTTGTGGAGAAATGCATACCCTCAACTTCAAGTGGGACGTAACTTGAAAAGGGCCACGAATGAGAACAGAATGGAGGTGCCTTAAAAAGGTAAACATTGAGCTACCATATGATCCAGCAGGCCCACTCCTCCACCTATAATCTAAGAAGAAAGAATTGGAAAGACACAGGCAGGCAAATCTGCATGGCACATTATTATGATAGCCAAGATATGGAAGTAACCAAAAAGTCCACCAACATATGGGTGGACAAAGAAGAACTCCTCCATGTACAGATGGAATATTCGCTAGTGAAAAAAATGAAAAAATGCAATTTGCAGCACCATACATGAGCCTAGACATAATCACGCCACCTGTAGTAAGTGAGAAAGCAAAAGACACATATCCTATCATATAACTTTTAGGAGTTACTTAAAAATTGATAAAAATGAAGATATTTCCAGAGAGAAAGGCAATCACAGATTCATTAAAATACTTATGGTTCACCAAATAGAAAGGGATGAGGATTGGATACATTACCATATTGGGGTTAACAGAGATATACAAACCATGTGAAATATATAATCACCAAAGACGTACGGAAGACCAGGAGAAGACTACTCAACATTGTGTCATAAGCTACATGGGAAAAGGATGCGAGGAAGAATAGATACACGTATATGTGTGAAAGAACCACATCTTCCACACCTAGAACAAACAAACCATTGTAATCAAATTTGCTGGGATAAAAAATAAAAAGTAAATTACAATTATGAACAAGAAGTAATGAGACATAAACATAAAGTGCTTTTTTCCTGGCACATTCCATTCGAATTTACAACCTAGAACACCACTTCCATTAAGGCTCTGTTTCCCCAGTTACCAAATTTGGTAAAGGAGAAATGCTGCCACCTTGTGTCCGTTTCCTGCAAGAGCAGCTTTAAACTCACAGCTAATGGTCACTTAACATTCACAAGGACTCAGGGCTGTAAAGGACACCTGCCCTAAAAAATTGTGCTGATGTAGGGAATGGACAAAAAAATTCAAAACAGGCAAATGTTTCAAGATGAGAGTATGAAGACTTAAGTTTTACTCACGCTCTTTTAAAAAAAAAAAAGGAAAATGGATAAAAGCTCAACCTCAGGGAGTGTTAGACCCATGCAATCTAATCTACAAAAAGTTTCAACTTAGACCAGTCGACTGACCATCAGCAAAAAGTCTACAAACAATAACTCCTGAAGGGGTTTTAGAGAACTGTGTCCCCTCTACCTGCTGGTGAGACGAAAAGGGGTAACAGCCAATAATGAGAACAGAAAGGAGCTGTGTTTAAAAGTAAAAATGGAGGTACCATTCAATCCAGCAGGCGCACCATTGGACCTCTCACCTGAGAAGACAAGAATCGAGAAGACACAGGCCGCAAAAGCTGCAGTGCAGCCTTATTCACAATAGCCAAGACAGTGAAGCAATCAAAATATCCAACAAGAGGTGAATGGATAAAGAAGAAGTGGTCCATGTACACAATGGAATATTAGCCATGGAAAACAATGAACCATTGCTCTTTGAGGCACCACAAATGAGTCTGGAGATAATCACGAAACATGAGGTAACTCGGAAACCAAAGACCTGTATTCTATGATATCACTTATAGGCGTTATCTAATAACTGACACAAATGAATATATTTCCACAGAGAAAGACACTCACAGACTTAGAAAACAAACTATGCTCATCTAAAAGGAAAGGTGAGGGGAATGGATAAGTTAAGATTAGTGTTGCTCTATGTATACAAACACATAGTATATACATATCTCAAAAAGACCGACCATGTAGCAAGGGAGGTCTGTGGAACCCTCTGTAACATTTTACATGGGAAGAGGATCTGTACTTGAATAGACATATATAATGTACAAATGAACCAGATTGTGTACACCTAGGACAGACAATATTCGAAGCTTTACCCCAATTAAAAAAAAATTAAAACCAAGAAGAAATAATGAGACATAAACTTATGGGGGTTTCTCCATGCACATTCCAATTTAATTTACAACCTAGGAACACGACTTCCAGAAAGGCTCTGCTGCCCTCGTACCCAGATTTGGGAGTGGAGAAATGCTGCCTGCTTGAGGTCACTTCCCACAACAGCAGCTTTAAACCCATTGCTAAAGGTCACTAAATATTCACCAAACTTGCAGTTTGGGAAATGACACCTGCTCTCTAAAAAAATTCTGGGGTGGAAAATCGACCAAAAATTTCAAAATAGGGCAACCTTCCAAGAAGAAAATTTCAAGAGATATATTGTACTCCCAACCGTTTCCTTTTTTTTAACAGAAACGTAAACGGTGGAGAAAAATGATGAGTTTTACGAATTTTCAAAGACATGCAAACCCAAATTACAAAAACCTATCAGCACACAACAGCCAGTCGGGCCATTAGCATACATGCTGCAAACAATAAACGATAAATCGATTGTGGAGAAATGCATACCCTCGATTCTAAGGGAGACGTGGTAAGAGCCAATAATGAAAACACAAAGAAGGTGCTTTGAAAAGGGAAACACTGTGCTACCAGTCAATCAGTCACACCCACTGCTGGGCCTATCACCTGAGAAAATGAGAATCAAGAAGTCACAGGCTGGCCATCCTGCACTCCAACAATATTTACCATAGCCAACACTTGGAAGCAATGAAAATGTCCATCAACCGAGGAATGCGCAAAGTAGAAGTGGTCCACGTGCACACTGGGAAATTACTCCAATAAAAACTAAAAATTAAATTTAAAAATCCAACAAAAGCAAGGAGACATCAGCTTGTGTGGGTTTGTCCGGGCACACTCCACTCTAATTTATAACCGAGAAACACCACAGGCCACAAGGGCTTTTCCCTAGTTACCATGGTGGGGGCATAGAAAGGCTGCCGCCCTCTGGCATTTACCTGCAAAAGCAGCTTTAAAGCCTGTGCTAAAGGTCATTTCATAGGAACAAGTACTGCAGAACTGTAAATGAAACCTGCCCTCAAAATGTCTTGAGGGAGGTAATGGCCAAAACATTTCAAAATGTGACACATACTTTAAGAGAACACTTTGAAGAACTAAGGGGTAATCACAGGGTGAAAAATAAAAAGGACATGCCTTAAAGCTCAATTTCAACGGATTATGAGGCACATGCGAATTCAACCACAAAGAGGTACCAGCTCACACTTGTCAGAATAACCATCAGCAAGGAAACTACAAACAATAAATGCTGAAGGTGTTGTGGAGAAATGCATACCCCCAACTTCAAGTGGGACGTAACTTGGAAAGGGCCACGAATGAGAACAGAATGGAGGTGCCTAAAAAGGTAAACATTGAGCTACCATATGATCCAGCAGGCCCACTCCTCGACCTATAATCTAAGAAGAGAGAATTGGAAAGACACAGGCAGGCAAATCTGCATGGCACAGTATTACAATAGCCAAGATATGGAAGTAACCAAAAAGTCCACCAACAGATGGGTGGACAAAGAAGAACTCCTCCATGTACAGATGGAATATTCGCTAGTGAAAAGAATGAAACAATGTCATTTGCAGCACCATAGATGAGTCTAGACATAATCACGCCACCTGTAGTAAGTGAGAGAGCAAAAGACACATATCCTATCATATCACTTTTAGGAGTTACTTAAAAATTGATACCAATGAAGATATTTCCACAGAGAAAGGCAATCACAGATCCATTAAAAAAATCTTATGGTTCACCAAATAGAAAGGGATGAGGATTGGATACATTACCATTTTGGGGTTAACAGAGATATACAAACCATGTGAAATATATAATCACCAAAGACGTACGGAAGACCAGGAGAAGACTACTCAACATTGTGTCATAACCTACATGGGAAAAGGATGCGAGGAAGGATACACGTATATGTGTGAAAGAACCACATCTTGCACACCTAGAACAAACAAACCATTGTAATCAAATTTGCTGGGATAAAAAATAAAAAGTAAATTACAATTATGAACAAGAAGTAATGAGACATAAACATAAAGTGCTTTTTTCCTTGCACATTCCATTCGAATTTACAACCTAGAACACCACTTCCATTAAGGCCCTTTTTCCCCAGTTACCAAATTTGGTAAAGGAGAAATGCTGCCACCTTGTGGCCGTTTCCGGCAAGAGCAGCTTTAAAGTCACAGCTAATGGTCACTTAACATTCACAAGGACTCAGGGCTGTAAAGGACACCTGCCCTAAAAAATTGTGCTGAAGTAGGGAATGGACAAAAAATTCAAAACAGGCAAATGTTTCAAGAAGAGAGTATGAAGACTTAAGTTTTACTCACGCCCTTTAAAAAAAAAAAGGAAAATGGATAAAAGCTCAACCTCAGGGATTGTTAGACCCATGCAATCTAATCTACAAAAAGTTTCAACTTAGACCAGTCGACTGACCATCAGCAAAATCTCTACAAACAATAAATGCTGACGGGGTTTTTAAGAACTGTGTCCCCTCTACCTGCTGGTGAGACGTAAAGGGGTAACAGCCAATAATGAGAACAGAAAGGAGCTGTGTTTAAAAGTAAAAATGGAGGTACCATTCAATCCAGCAGGTGCACCATTGGGCCTCTCACCTGAGAAGACAAGTATAGAGAAGACACAGGCCGCAAAAGCTGCAGTGCAGCCTTATTCACAATAGCCAAGACAGTGAAGCAATCAAAATATCCAACAAGAGGTGAATGGATAAAGAAGAAGTGGTCCATGTACACAATGGAATATTAGCCATGGAAAACAATGAACCATTGCTCTTTGAGGCACGACAAATGAGTTTGGAAATAATCACGAAACATGAGGTAACTCGGAAACCAAAGACCTGTATTCTATGATATCACTTATAGGCGTTATCTAATAACTGACACTAATGAATATATTTCCACAGAGAAAGACACTCACAGACTTAGAAAACAAACTATGCTCATCTAAAAGGAAAGGTGGGGGGAATGGATAAGTTAAGATTAGTGTTGCTCTATGTGTACAAACACATAGTATATACATATCTCAAAAAGACCGACCATGTAGCAAGGGAGGTCTGTGGAACCCTCTGTAACATTTTACATGGGAAGAGGATCTATACTTGAATAGACATATATAATGTACAAATGAACCAGATTGTGTACACATAGGACAAACAATATTCGAAGCTTTACCCCAATTAAAAAAAAATTAAAACCAAGAAGAAATAATGAGACATAAACTTATGGGGGTTTCTCCATGCACATTCCAATTTAATTTACGACCTAGGAACACGACTTCCAGAAAGGCTCTGCTGCCCTTGTGCCCAGATTTGGGAGTGGAGAAATGCTGCCTGCTTGAGGCCACTTCCCACAGCAGCAGCTTTAAACCCATTGCTAAAGGTCACTGAATATTCACCAAACTTGCAGTTCGGGAAATGACACCTGCTCTCTAAAAAAATTCTGGGGTGGAAAATCGAGCAAAAGTTTCAAAATAGGGCAACCTTCCAAGAATATAGTTTCAAGAGATATATTGTACTCCCAATTGTTTCCTTTTTTTAACAGAAAAGAAAACGGTGGAGAAACATGATGAGTTTTATGAATTTTCAAAGACATGCAAACCCAAATTACAAAACCCTATCAGCACACAGCAGGCAGTAGGGCAATTAGCATAAATGCAGCAAACAATAAATGCTAAATCGATTGTGGAGAAATGCATACCCTCGATTCTAAGGGGGACTTGGTAAGAGCCGTTAATGAAAACACAAAGAAGGTGCTTTGAAAAGGGAAACAGGGTCCTACCAGTCAATCAGTCACACCCACTGCTGGGCCTATCACCTGAGAAAATGAGAATCAAAAAGTCACAGCCTGGCAATCCTGCACTCCAATAATATTTACCATAGCCAACACTTAGAAGCAATGAAAATGTCCATCAACCGAGGAATGCGCAAAGTAGAAGTGGTCCACGTGTACACTGGGAAATTACTCCAATAAAAACTAAAAATTAAATTTAAAAATCCCAAAAAAGTAAGGAGACATGAGCTTGTGTGGGTTTGTCCGGGCACACTCCACTCTAATTTATAACCGAGAAAAACCACAGGCCACAAGGGCTTTTCCCTAGTTACCATGGTGGGGACATAGAAAGGCTGCCGCCCTCTGGCATTTACCTGCAAAAGCAGGTTTAAAGCCTGTGCTAATGGTCATTTCATAGGAACAAGTACTGCAGAACTGTAAATGAAACCTGCCCTCAAAATGTCTTGAGGAAGGTAATGGCCAAAACATTTCAAAATGTGACACATACTTTAAGAGAACACTTTGAAGAACTAAGGGGTAATCACAGGGTGAAAAATAAAAAGGACATGCCTTAAAGCTCAATTTCAACGGATTATGAGGCACATGCGAATTCAACCACAAAGAGGTACCAGCTCACACTTGTCAGAATAACCATCAGCAAGGAAACTACAAACAATAAATGCTGAAGGTGTTGTGGAGAAATATATACCCCCAACTTCAAGTGGGACATAACTTGGAAAGGGCCACGAATGAGAACAGAATGGAGGTGCCTTAAAAAGGTACACATTGAGATACCATATGATCCAGCAGACCCACTCCTCGACCTATAATCTAAGAAGAAAAAATTGGAAAGACACAGGCAGGCAAATCTGCATGGCACAGTATTACAATAGCCAAGATATGGAAGTAACCAAAAAGTGCACCAACAGATGGGTGGACAAAGAAGAACTCCTCCATGTACAGATGGAATATTCGCTAGTGAAAAAAATGAAACAATGCCAAGTGCAGCACCATAGATGAGTCTAGACATTATCACGCCACCTGTAGTAAGTGAGAAAGCAAAAGACACATATCCTATCATATCACTTTTAGGAGTTACTTAAAAATTGATACCAATGAAGATATTTCCACAGAGAAAGGCAATCACAGATTCATTAAAAAAATCTTATGGTTTACCAAATAGAAAGGGATGAGGATTGGATACATTACCATTTTGGGGTTAACAGAGATATACAAACCATGTGAAATATATAATCACCAAAGACGTACGGAAGACCAGGAGAAGACTACTCAACATTGTGTCATAACCTACATGGGAAAAGGATGCGAGGAATGATACACGTATATGTGTGAAAGAACCACATCTTGCACACCTAGAACAAACAAACCATTGTAATCAAATTTGCTGGGATAAAAAATAAAAAGTAAATTACAATTATGAACAAGAAGTAATGAGACATAAACATAAAGTGTTTTTTTCCTGGCACATTCCATTCGAATTTACAACCTAGAACACCACTTCCATTAAGGCCCTTTTTCCCCAGTTACCAAATTTGGTAAAGGAGAAATGCTGCCACCTTGTGGCCGTTTCCGGCAAGAGCAGCTTTAAAGTCACAGCTAATGGTCACTTAACATTCACAAGGACTCAGGGCTGTAAAGGACACCTGCCCTAAAAAATTGTGCTGAAGTAGGGAATGGACAAAACAATTCAAAACAGGCAAATGTTTCAAGAAGAGAGTATGAAGAGTTAAGTTTTACTCACGCCCTTTAAAAAAAAAAAGGAAAATGGATAAAAGCTCAACCTCAGGGAGTGTTAGACCCATGCAATCTAATCTACAAAAAGTTTCAACTTAGACCAGTCGACTGACCATCAGCAAAATCTCTACAAACAATAAATGCTGACGGGGTTTTTAAGAACTGTGTCCCCTCTACCTGCTGGTGAGACGTAAAGGGGTAACAGCCAATAATGAGAACAGAAAGGAGCTGTGTTTAAAAGTAAAAATGGAGGTAACATTCAATCCAGCAGGCGCACCATTGGGCCTCTCTCCTGAGAAGACAACAATCGAGAAGACACAGGCCGCAAAAGCTGCAGTGCAGCCTTATTCACAATAGCCAAGACAGTGAAGCAATCAAAATATCCAACAAGAGGTGAATGGATAAAGAAGAAGTGGTCCACGTACACAATGGAATATTAGCCATGGAAAACAATGAACCATTGCTCTTTGAGGCACCACAAATGAGTCTGGAGATAATCACGAAACATGAGGTAACTCGGAAACCAAAGACCTGTATTCTATGATATCACTTATAGGCGTTATCTAATAACTGACACAAATGAATATATTTCCACAGAGAAAGACACTCACAGACTTAGAAAACAAACTATGCTCATCTAAAAGGAAAGGAGGGGGAATGGATAAGTTAAGATTAGTGTTGCTCTATGTATACAAAGACATAGTATATACATATCTCAAAAAGACCGACCATGTAGCAAGGGAGGTCTGTGGAACCCTCTGTAACATTTTACATGGGAAGAGGATCTGTACTTGAATAGACATATATAATGTACAAATGAACCAGATTGTGTACACCTAGGACAAACAATATTCGAAGCTTTACCCCAATTAAAAAAAAATTTAAAAACAAGAAGAAATAATGAGACATAAACTTATGGGGGTTTCTCCATGCACATTCCAATTTAATTTACGACCTAGGAACACGACTTCCAGAAAGGCTCTGCTGCCCTAGTTCCCAGATTTGGGAGTGGAGAAATGCTGCCTGCTAGAGGCCACTTCCCACAGCAGCAGCTTTAAACCCATTGCTAAAGGTCACTAAATATTCACCAAACTTGCAGTTCGGGAAATGACACCTGCTCTCTAAAAAAATTCTGGGGTGGAAAATCGACCAAAAATGTCAAAATAGGGCAATCTTCCAAGAAGACATTTTCAAGAGATATATTGTACTCCCAACTGTTTCCTTTTTCTTAACAGAAAAGAAAACGGTGGAGAAACATGATGAGTTTTACGAATTTTCAAAGACATGCAAACCCAAATTACAAAACCCTATCAGCATACAGCAGCCAGTAGGGCCATTAGCATAAAGGCAGCAAACAATAAATGCTAAATCGATTGTGGAGAAATGCATACCCTCGATTCTGAGGGGGACGTGGTAAGAGCCACTAATGAAAACACAAAGAAGGTGCTTTGAAAAGGGAAACACGGTGCTACCAGTCAATCAATCACACCCACTGTTGGGCCTATCAACTGAGAAAATGAGAATCAAAAAGTCACAGGCTGGCAATCCTGCACTCCAACAATATTTACCATAGCCAACACTTGGAAGCAATGAAAATGTCCATCAACCGAGGAATGCGCAAAGTAGAAGTGGTCCACGTGCACACTGGGAAATTACTCCAATAAAAACTAAAAATTAAATTTAAAAATCCCACAAAAGTAAGGAGACATGAGCTTGTGTGGGTTTGTCCGGGCACACTCCACTCTAATTTATAACCGAGAAACACCACAGGCCACAAGGGCTTTTCCCTAGTTACCATGGTGGGGGCTTAGAAAGGCTGCCGCCCTCTGGCATTTACCTGCAAAAGCAGCTTTAAAGCCTGTGCTAATGGTCATTTCATAGGAACAAGTACTGCAGAACTGTAAATGAAACCTACCCTCAAAATGTCTTGAGGGAGGTAATGGCCAAAACATTGCAAAATGTGACACATACTTTAAGAGAACACTTTGAAGAACTAAGGGATAATCACAGGGTGAAAAATAAAAAGGACATGCCTTAAAGTTCAATTTCAACGGATTATGAGGCACATGCGAATTCAACCACAAAGAGGTATCAGCTCACCCTTGTCAGAATAACCATCAGCAAGGAAACTACAAACAATAAATGCTGAAGGTGTTGTGGAGAAATGCATACCCCCAACTTCAAGTGGGACGTAACTTGGAAAGGGCCACGAATGAGAACAGAATGGAGGTGCCTAAAAAGGTAAACATTGAGCTACCATATGATCCAGCAGGCCCACTCCTCGACCTATAATCTAAGAAGAGAGAATTGGAAAGACACAGGCAGGCAAATCTGCATGGCACAGTATTACAATAGCCAAGATATGGAAGTAACCAAAAAGTCCACCAACAGATGGGTGGACAAAGAAGAACTCCTCCATGTACAGATGGAATATTCGCTAGTGAAAAGAATGAAACAATGTCATTTGCAGCACCATAGATGAGTCTAGACATAATCACGCCACCTGTAGTAAGTGAGAGAGCAAAAGACACATATCCTATCATATCACTTTTAGGAGTTACTTAAAAATTGATACCAATGAAGATATTTCCACAGAGAAAGGCAATCACAGATCCATTAAAAAAATCTTATGGTTCACCAAATAGAAAGGGATGAGGATTGGATACATTACCATTTTGGGGTTAACAGAGATATACAAACCATATGAAATATATAACCACCAAAGACGTACGGAAGACCAGGAGAAGACTACTCAACATTATGTCATAACCCTACATGGGAAAAGGATGTGAGGAAGAATAGATACATGTATATGTGTGAAAGAACCACATCTTGCACACCTAGAACAAACAAACCATTGTAATCAAATTTGCTGGGATAAAAAATAAAAGTAAATTACAAATATGAACAAGAAGTAATGAGACATAAACTTAAAGGACTTTTTCCTGGCACATTCCATTCTAATATACAACCTAGGAAACCACTTCGATTAAGGCTCTGTTTCCCTAGTAACCATATTTGGTAAAGGAGAAATGCTGCCACCTTTTGGCCGTTTCTTGCAAGAGCAGCTTTAAACTCACAGCTAATGGTCACTTAACATTCACAAGGACTCAGGGCTGTAAAGGACACTTGCTCTAAAAATTTGTGCTGAAGTAGGGAATGGACAAAAAAATTCAAAACAGGCAAATATTTCAAGAAGAGATTATGAAGAGTTATGTGTTACTCACAATCTTTTTTCAAAAAAGGAAAATGGATAAAAGCTCAACCTCAGGGAGTGTTAGACGCATGCAATCTAATCTACAAAAAGTTTCAACTTAGACCAGTCGACTGACCATCAGCAAAAAGTCCACAAACAATAAATCCTGAAGGGGTTTTAGAGAACTGTGTACCCTCTACCTGCTGGTGAGACGTAAAGGGGTAACAGCCAATAATGAGAACAGAAAGGAGCTGTGTTTAAAAGTAAAAACGGACGTACCATTCAATCCAGCAGGCGCACCATTGGACCTCTCACCTGAGAAGACAAGAATCGAGAAGACACAGGCCGCAAAAGCTGCAGTGCAGCCTTATTCACAATAGCCAAGACAGTGAAGCAATCAAAATGTCCAACACCAGGTGAATGGATAAAGAAGAAGTGGTCCATGTACACAATGGAATATTAGCCATGGAAAACAATGAACCATTGCTCTTTGAGGCACCACAAATGAGTCTGGAGATAATCACGAATAATGAGGTAACATGGAAACCAAAGACCTGTATTCTATGATATCACTTATAGGCGTTATGTAATAACTGAACACAAATGAATATATTTCCACAGAGAAAGACACTCACAGACTACGAAAACAAACTATGCTCATCTAAAAGGAAAGGTGGGGGGAATGGATAAGTTAAGATTAGTGTTGCTATATCTATACAAACACATATTATATACATATCTCAAAAAGACCGACCATGTAGCAAGTGAGGTCTGTGGAACCCTGTGTAACATTTTACATGGGAAGAGGATCTGTACTTGCATAGACATATATAATGTACAAATGAACCAGATTGTGTACACCTAGGACAAACAATATTCTAGCTTTACCCCAATTAAAACACTTTTAAAACCCAAGAAGAAATAATGACACATAAAAGTATGGGGGTTTCGCCATGCACATTCCAATGTAATTTACAACCTTGGAACACGACTTCCAGAAAGGCTCTGCTGGCCTAGTACCCGGATTTGGGAATGGAGAAATGCTGCCTCTTTGCGGCCACTTCCCACAACAGCAGCTTTAAACCCATTGCTAAAGGTCACTAAATATTCACCAAACTTGCAGTTCGGGAAATGACACCTGCTCTCTAAAAAAACTCTGGGTTGGAAAAACGACCAAAAAATTTAAAAGAGGGCAACCTTCCAAGAAGACAATTTCAAGAGTTATATTGTACTCCCAATTGTTTCCTTTTTTTAAGAGAAAAGAAAAAGGCGGAGAAAAATTGTCAGTTTTACGAATTTTCAAAGACATGCAAACCCAAATCACAAAACCCTATCAGCTCACAGCTGGCAGAAGGGCCATTAGCATAAATGCTGCAAACAATAAACGCTGAAGTGATTGTGGAGAAATCCGTACCCTCGATTCTAAAGGGGACGTGGTAAGTGCCACTAATGAAAACACAAAGAAGGTGCTTTGAAAAGGGAAACACGGTGCTACCAGTCAATCACACCCACTGCTGGGCCTATCACCTGTGAAAATGAGAATCAAAAAGTCACAGGCTGGCAATCCTGCACTCCAACAATATTTACCATAGCCAACGCTTGGAAGCAATGAAAATGTCTATCAACCGAGGAATGCACAAGGTAGAAGTGGTCCACGTACACGGTGGAAAATTACTCCAATAAAAAATAAAAATTAAATTTAAAAATCCAACAAAAGTAAGGAGACATCAGCTTGTGTTGGTTTGTCCGGGCACACTCCACTCTAATTTATAACCGAGAAACACCACAGGCCGCAAGGGCTTTTCCCTATTTACCAGGGTGGGGAACATAGAAAGGCTGCCACCGTCTGTCAGTTACCTGCAACAGCAGCTTTAAAGTCTGAGCTAATGATCATTTCCTAGGAACAAGTACTGCAGGACTGTAAATGAAACCTGCCCTCAAAATGTCTTGAGGGAGGTAATGGCCAAAACATGTCAAAATTTGATACATACTTTAAGAGAACACTTTGAAGAACTCAGGGGTAATCACAGCTTGAAAAATAAAAGGGACATGCCTTAAAGCTGAATTTCAACGGATTATGAGGCAGATGCGAATTCAACCACAAAGAGGTATCAGCTCACACTTGTCAAAATAACCATCCGCAAGAATAGTACAAACAATAAATGCTGAAGTTGTTGTGGAGGAATGCATACCCTCAACTTTAAGTGGGAAGTAACTTGGAAATAGCCACTAAAGAGAACAGAATGGAGGTGCCTTATAAATGTTAACATTGAGCTACCATATGACCCAGCAATCCCACTACTGGGTATACACCCAGAGAAAACCATAATTCAAAAATACACATGCACCCGAATGTTTATTACAGCACTATTTACAATAGCCAGGTCATGGAAGCAACCTAAATGCCCATCAACAGACGAATGGATAAAGAAGTTGTGGTACATATATAGAATGGAATATTACTCAGCCACAAAAAGGAACCAAATTGAGTCATTAGTTGAGACGTGGATGGATCTAGAGACTGTCATACAGAGTGAAGTAAGTCAGAAAGAGAAAAACAAATATCGTATATTAACGCAGGTATGTGGAACCTAGAAAATTGGTACAGATGAGCCAGTTTGCAGGGCAGAAGTTGAGACACAGATGTAGAGCACAGACATATGGACACCAAGGGAGGGAAAATGCGGTGGGGTGGGGATGGTGTTGTGCTGAATTGGGCGATTGGGATTGACATGTATACACTGATGTGTATAAAATTGATGACTGATAAGAACCTGCAGTATAAAAAAAGAAACAAAACAACTAATACTAAACTTTCATTCGGTTATTTGTATGGAAGTATGTTAATATAAATGTTTCAGACATTACATGAACTTTCTAAGAATCTTATATGTTCTGGTATAATGTTATAATTCATAATCCTAGTTATTACTTTAAAATGTATATCTCAGAAATAACTAATTTTCTTGTCAACTGCATTATTATAAACTTTCATCAAATCTTTAACCGTGGTCATTTTTAAGTCTTTTGTCATTTACAGACAGTTCTGGGTGTACTCTGATGCTTTTGCAAATATGTTCCTATAAAAGGGTTTCACCTTCATGAAATTCATGGAAAAGACTCTGACAAGTACAGGTTTCTGGTAACTCTACTGTACTGCTGAACTGAATGAATAAGCATTTTCAGAACTCTAATGATAAAACTAATGAACTCATAAAAGTGCTAACAAAAGATCAAGATGAAAAAAAATTAATTACATGGGACTGAGTGAACTGATGACGATAAGTATAATTTTTGTTACTTTCTGTTTGAATTAAAAAAAATCCCACAAGGACTCAGAGGCAAAAAATATACAAATCAATTTTCACTGCAAAGTAAAGCAGCTGCTACAGTGAAGGATTACTGGACTGAATGTCAATATTATGACATAGTATGAGTGTGTTTCATGTTTGGTAATTTCAATCACTGTTGCTTTTGTTGTGATCATCCATGTACAATGCTTGATGTCAGTCTATTTATCTCTTATAAAAATAAAATACAGTGTGTGTGTTTGGAAAAAAAAAACGAATAAGAACTAATGAGACATAAACTTATGGGGATTTCTCCTGGCAAACTCCATTCTAATTTACAACCTAAGACAACGACTTCCAGAAAGGCTCTGCTGCCCTAGTACCTAGATTGGGGAATGGCGAAATGCTGCCTCCTTTTGGCCGTTTCCCACAAAAGAAGCTTTAAACCCACTGCAAACGGTCACTAAATATTCACCAACTTGCAGTTCTGTAAATGACACCTGCCCTCCAAAAAAATTCTGGGGTCAAAAATCGAACAAAAAATTCAAAAAGGGCAACCTTTGAAGAAGATAATTTCAAGAGGTATATTGTGCTCACAGATTTTTCTTTTGATAAAAGAAAAAGATGTGGAAAAATGATGAATTTTAGGAATTTTGAAAGATATGCAAACCCAAATTACAAATACCTATCAGATCACAGCAGTCAGAATGGCCATCAGCAAAAATGGTGCAAACAATAAATGCTGAAGCGATTGTGGATAAATGCGTACCCTCGGTTCTAAGGGCGACGTTGTAAAAGCCACTAATAAAAACACATTGGAGGTGCTTTGAAAAAGTAAACACTGAGTGACCAGTCCATCAATCACAACCACTGCTGGCCCTATCACCAGAGAAAATGAGAATCAAAAAGTCACAGGCTGGCAATCCTGCACTCCAGCAATATTTACCATAGGCAACACTTGGAAGCAACGAAAATGTCCATCAACAGAGGAATGCACCAAGAAGTGGTCCATGTACAAAATAGAATATTAACTCCAATAATAAATATAAATTAAATTTTAAAATACAACAAAAGTAAAGAGACATCAGCTTTTGTGTGTTTACCTGGGCACATTCTACTCTAATTTACAACCGAGGAACACCACTGGACGTAAAGTCTGTTTCCCTAGTATCAGTGTGGGGAATGTAGAAAGGTAGCAGCCCTGTGGCCGTTACCTGCAAAAGCAGTTTAAAGCCTGTGCTAATGGTCACTTCATATGAACAAGTACTGTAGGGCTGAAAATGAAACCTGCCTTCAAAATGTCTTGAGGGAGGTAATGGCCAAAACATTTCAAAATTTGGCACATACTTTAAGAAACCACTTTGAAGAACTAAGCTGTAATTACAGCTTGAAAAATAAAAAAGACTTGCCTTAAAGCTCAATTGCAACGGAATATGAGACACATGCAAATTCAACCGTAAAGAGGTGTCAGCTCACACCCGTCAGAATAACCATCAGCAAAAACTACAAAGAATAAATGCTGAAGGTGCTGTGGAGAAATGCATACCCTCAACTTTAAGTGGGACGTAACCTGGAAAGAGCCACTAATGATAACAGAATGGAGGTACCTTTAAAAGGTAAACACTGAGCTACCATATGACCTAGCAGACCTATTCCTGGACCTATAACCGACGAAGACAGAATTGGAAGGACACAGGCAGGCAAATCTGCAATGCATACTATTACAATAGCCAATATATGGAAGTAACCAAAAAGTCCACTGACAAATGGGTGGACAAATAAGAACTGCTACATGTACAGATGGAATATGAGCTAGTGAAAAAATGAAACAATGCCATTTGCAGCACCATAGATGAGTCTAGAGGTAATCACACAACTTGTAGTAAGTGAGAAAGTGAAAGACATATATCCTATCATATCAGACATAGGTGTTACCTAAAAATTGATACAAACGAAGATATTTCCACAGAGAAAGGCAATCACAGATTCATTAAAGAAACTAATGGTTCACCAGATGGAAAGGTGTGAGGATTGGATACATTACCATATTGAGGTTAACAGAGACATACAAACACATGTGAAATATATAATCACCAAAGACCTACAGAATACCAAGAGAAGACTACTCTACATTGTGTCATAACCTACATGGGAAAAGGATCCGAAGAAGAATAGATATATGTATATGTGTGAAAGAACCACATCTTGCACACCTAGAACAAACAAAACATTGTAATCAAGTTTGCTGTGATAAAAAATAAAAATTAACTTAAAAATACGAACAAGAAGTAATGAGACATAAACTTAAAGGGCTTTTTCCTGGCACATTCCATTCTAATTTGCAACCTAGACCACCACTTCCAGTAAGGCTCTGTTGCCATAGTAACCAGATTTGGTAAAGGAGAAATGCTGCCGCCTTGTGGCCGTTTCCCGCAAGAGCGGCTTTAAACCCACAGCTAATGGTCACTTAAAATTCACAAGGACTCAGGGCTGTAAAGGACACCTGCCGTCAAAAATTGTGCTGAGGTAGGGAACGGACAAAAAAATTTAATACAGGCAAATTTTTCAATAAAATACTATGAAGAGGTAAGTATTACTCACTGTCTTTAAAAAAAGGAGAATGGATTAAGGCTCAACCTGAGGAATTATTAGACTCATGCAGTCTAATCAACAAAAAGGTTTCCAATCACACCAGTCGACTGACCATCAGCAAAAAGTCTACAAACCATAAATGCTGATGCGGTTGTAGAGAATTGTGTATCCTCTAGCTGCTGGTGAGATGCAAAGTGGTTAACAGCCAGTAATGAGAACAGAAAAGAGCTGCGTTTAAAAGTAAAAATTTAGGTACCATTCAATCCAGCAGGCGCACCACTGGACCTCTCACCTGAGAAGACAAGTATCGAGAAGACACAGGTTGCAAAAGCTGCAGGGCAGCATTATTCACAATAGCCAAGGCAGTGAAGCGATAAAAATGTCCATCAACAAGTGAATGGATATAGAATAAGTGGTCCAGGTACACAATGGAATATTAGCCATGGAAAACAATGAAACCCTGCTCTTTGAGGCACCACAAATGAGCCTGGAGATAATCACAAATCATGAGGTAAGTCGGAAAGCAAAAGACTTATATCCTATGATATCACTTACAGGCGTTATCTAATAACTGACAGAAATGAACACAATTCACAGAGAAATACACTCACAAACTTAGAAAACCAACTTTGCTCATCTAAAGGGAAAGGTGGGGGGAATGGATAAATGAAGATTAGTGTTACTATATGATATGGATATGATCCAAATACATATTATATACATATTACAAAAAGACCGACCATATAACAAGGGAGGTCTACAGAACACTCTGTAATAATTTACATGGGAAGAGGATCTCTACATAAATAGATATAAATAATGTGTAAATGAACCAGAGTGTGTACACCTTGGACAAACAACATTCTAACCATTACCCTGATTTAAAAAATTAAAACAATGAAAAAGAATTAATCAGACATAAACTTATGGGGCGTTTTCCAGCCCATTCCATTCAAATTTACAACCTAGGAAAACGACTTCCAGAACGGCTCTGCTGCCCTAGTAACCAGATTTGTTAATGGAGAAATGCTGCTGCCTTGTGTCCGTTTCGAACAACAGCAGCTTAAACCTAATGCTATTGGTCCCTAAATATTCACACTCATTGCAGGCCTGTAAATGACACCTACATTTCAAAACAATCCTGGGGTTGAAAATTGACCAAAAAATTCAGAAGAGGGCAACGTTCCAGGAAGACACTTTCAAGACGGATATTGTACTCACACTTTTCTTTTTTCTGTTAACAGAAAAGAAAAAGGCGTGGAAAAATGATGAATTTTAGAATATTTAACGACATGCATACCCATATTACAAATACCTATCGGCTCACAGCAGTCAGAATGGCCATTAGCAAAAATGCTGCAAAAAATAAATGCTGAAGGGATTGTGGAGAAATGCATACCCTCGGCTGTAAGGGGGGGCATGTTAAGAGTCACTAATGAAAACACAATGTAGGTTCTTTGAAAAGGGAAACATTGAGCTACCAGTCAATCAATCAAAACCACTGCTGGACCTATCACCTGAGAAAATGAGAATCAAAAAGTCACAGGCTGGCAATCCTTCACTCCAGCAATATTTACCATAGCCAACACTTGGAAGCAATGAAAATGTCCATCAACCGAGGAATGCACCAAGAAGAAGTGGTCCATGTACACAATGGAATATTACTCCAATACTAAATATAAATTAAATTTAAAAAAAAAACAAACAAAAGTAAGGAGACATCAGCATTTGTGGGTTTATCCGGGCACATTGCACTCTAATTTATAACGGAGGAACACCACAGGCCGGAAGGTCTGTTTCCCTAGTTACCAGAGTGGGGAACGTAGAAAGGCTGCCGCCCTCTGGCCATTACCTGCAAAAGCAGCTTTAAAGCCTGTGCTAATGGTCACTTCATATGAACAAGTAATGCAGGGCTGTAAATGAAAACTGCCCTCAAAATGTCTCGAGGGAGGTAATGGCCAAAAATTTTCAAAATGTGACACATACTTTAAGAAAACACCTTGAAGAACTAAGCTGTAATCACTGTTTGATAAATAAAAAGGACATGCTTTAAAGCTAAATTTCAACAGATTATGGGACACATGCAAATTCAACCACAAAGGGGTATCAGCTCACACCTGTCAGAATAACCTTCAGCAAGAAAACTACAAACAATAAATACTGAAGGTGTTTTGGAGAAATGCATACCCTCAACTTTAAGTTGGACGTAACCTGGAAAGAGCCACTAATGAGAACTGAATTGTGGTGCCTTTAAAACGTACACACTGAGTTACCATATGATACAGCAAGCCCACTCCTTGGACTATAACATAAGAAGATAGAACTGGAAAGACACAGGCAAGCAAATGTGTATTGCAGCAGTATTACAATAGCCAAGACATGGAGACAACCAAAAAGTCCATCAAGAGGTGCATGGCCAAAGAAGAACTGGTACACGTACAGATGGAATATTAGCCAGGGAAAAAAATAAAACAATGCCATTTGCAGCACCATGTATGATTCTTGAGGTAATCAGGCAAATTGTACTAAGTCAGAACGCAAAAGACACATATCCTATAATATCACTTATAGGTCTTAGCTAAAAATTGATACCAATGAAGATATTTCCACAGAGAAATGCAATCACAGATTCACTAAACTAACTTATGGTTCACCAAATGGAAAGGTGTGAGGATTGGACACATTAGGATATTGGAGTTAACATAGATATAGAAACAAATGTGAAATGTGTAATCACCAAAGACCTACGTAATACCAAAAGAAGATTACTCAACATTGTATCATAACCTACATGGGAAAATGATCCAAAGAAGAATAGATATATGTATATGTTTAAAAGAACCACATCTTGCACACCTAGAAGAAACAAAACATTTTAATCAAATTTGCTGTGATAAAAAATAAAAATTAAATTAAAAAAAGAACAAGAAGTAATGAGAAATAAACTTAAGGGGCTTTTTGCTGGCACATTGCATTCTAATTTACAACCAGAACATGACTTCCATTAAGGCTCTGTCATCACTAATAAAGCAGCTTTATAATCAATGTTGAAGGTAGCTTAAAAGAAGTCTCACTAATTATTGATAGTATCAAGAAAACAAAGAAAAGTAAAAATCTCACTGCAAAAAGTATACATAGAGTAAGTCAAGGTAGATCAAACACTTATTAAACTTCTGTAAAGAATAAAAGACAACAGTAGTATGTTTTTTTAAAAAGAGAGGGCCCAAATAAATCTGAAATGAAAGAGATGATATTACAACAGACCCCACAGAAATACAAAGTATCCTAAGATACACACAGGGTAACTCAGGGCTCAGATTGGACAGAGCCCACTCTCCAGTCCCCTGTACGTGACTTACAGGAGCCTCAGGAACTGAGGAGGGGGTCCCTGAGGAGAGGCTCAAGATAGAATATGGTAGGCATTAACATGGCTCCATTCACCTTAAACATGCCTGAACTACATTCACACGAGATGATTTTGTCCTGTATGTACATCGACACCTCTAGTTTGGAACTGCAGATCTTTGGCTTCACCACCTCTACTGAGAGCATTAGCTTCACCTGCTGTGGACCGTCTCCTATAGGATTTCTAGAACCACAAAGCATCGAAGCTTCACAGGACCCAGAGTCTGTGCGACTCCACGCAGAGTCTCAGAGTCTCAACTCCACTCAGATACTCCACTCTTGGAGGGCACACACAAAGTAGTGAGCACATCAGAACCCAGGGGAAGGAGCAGTGACCCCATAGGAGGATGAGCAGAACTACCTGATAGTTTTAGAGGGTCTCCTGCAGAGGCAGGTGGTAGCTGTGGGTGTGGCTCACCGTGAGGACAACGACACTGGCAGCAGAAGTTCTGGGAAATACTCCTTGGTGTGAGCCCTCCCAGAGTCCGCCATTAACCCCACCAAGAGCAAGGTAGGCTCCAGTGCTGGGTCACCTCAGGTGAAACTACCAACAGGGAGGGAACCCAGCCCCATGCATCAGCAGATAAGTGGATTAAACTTTTTATTAAAGTTTTATTTAATCTGCAGACAAGCAGATTAAAGCTTTGCCCACCAAAGCAACACCCAGCTCTACCCACCACCAGTCCCTCCCATCAGGAAGCTTGCACAAGCCTCTAAGATAGACTCATCCACTGGAGAGCAGACAGCAGAAGCAAGAAGAACTACAATTCTGCAGCCTGTGGAAGGAAAACCACATTCACAGAAAGATAGACAAAATGAAAAGGCAGAGGACTTTATACCAGATTAAGGAACAAGATAAAACCCTAGGGAAAAAAACGAAATGAGGTGGAGATAGGGAACCTTCCAGAAAAAGAATTCAGAATAATGATAGTGAACATGATCCAAGACCTTGGCAAAAGAATGGAGGCAAAGATCGAGAAGATGCAAGAAATGCTTAACAAAGATCTAGAAGAATTAAGGAGCAAACACCTAGAAGAATTAAAGAACAAACAAACAGAGGTGAACAATATAATAACTGAAATGAAAAATACACTAGAAGGAATCAGTAGCAGAATAACTGTGGCAGAAGAACGGATAAGTGACCTGGAAGACAGAAAAGTGGAAATCACTGCCATGGAACAGAATAAAGAAAAAGAATGAAAATAAATGAAGACACCCTAAGAGTCCTCTGGGACAACATTAAACGCAACAACATTCACATCATAGGGGTCCCAGAAGGAGAAGAGAGAGAGAAAGGACCCGAGAATACATTTGCAGAGATTATAGTCGAAAACTTCCTAGCATGGGAAAAGAAATAGCCACCCAAGTCCAGGAAGTGCAGAGAGTCCCAGTCAGGATAAATCAAAGGAGAAAAATGCCAAGACACATAGTAACCAAATTGACAAAAATTGAAGACAAAGAAAAATTATTGAAAGCAACAAGGGAAAAATGACAAATAACATACAAGGGAACTCCCATAAGGATAACAGCTGATTTCTCAGCAGAAAATCTACAAGCCAGAAGGGAGTGGCATAAATTTAAAGTGATGAAAGGGAAGAACCTACAACCAAGAGTACTCCACCCAGCAAGGATATCATTCAGATTTGACAGAGAAATCATAAGCCCTACAGACAAGCAAAAGCTAAGAGAATTCAGCACCATGAAACCAGTTCTACACCAAATGCTAAAGGAACTTCTCTAAGTGGGAAACACAAGAGAAGAAAAGGACCCACCAAGACAAACCCATAACAATTAAGAAAATAGTAATAGGAACATACATATCAATAATTACCTTAAACGTGAATGGACTAAATGTTCCAACCAAAAGACACAGGCTCTCTGAATGGATACAAAAACAAGACCCATATATATGCTGTCTACAAGAGACCCATTTCAGACCTAGGGACACATACAGACTGAAAGTGAGGCGATGGAAAAATATATTCTATGCAAATGAAAATCAAAAGAAAGCTGGAGTAGCAATACTCATATCAGATAAAATAGACTTTAAAATAAAGAATGTTACAAGAGACAATGAAAGACACTGCATAATGGTCAAGGGATCAATCCAAGAAGAAGATATAACAATTATAAATATATATGTGCCCAACATAGGAGCACCTCAATACATAAGGCAACTGCTAACAGCTATAAAAGAGGAAATCAACAGTAACACAATAATAGCAGGGGACTTTAACAGCTCACTTACACCAGTGGAGATCATCCAGACAGAAAATTAATAAGGAAACACAAGCTTTAAATGACACAATAGACCAGATATAGTTAATTGATATTTATAGGACATTCCATTCAAAAACAGCAGATTACACGTTCTTCTCAACTGCACACGGAACATTCTCCAGGATAGATCACATCTTGGGTCACAAATAAAGCCTCAGTAAATTTAAGAAAACTGAAATCATATCAAGCAGCTGTTCCGACCACAATGCTATGAGATTAGAAATCAATAACAGGGACAAAACCGTAAAAAACACAAACACATGGAGGCTAAACAATACGTTACTAAATAACCAAGAGATCACTGAAGAAATCAAAGAGGAAATCAAAAACTACCTAGAGACAAATGACAACAAAAACACAATGATCCAAAACCTATGGGATGCAGCAAAAGCAGTTCTAAGAGGGAAGTTTATAGCAAAACAAGCCTACCTCAAAAAACAAGAAAACTCTCAAATAAACAATCTATCCTTACACCTAGAGGAACTAGAGAAAGAAGAACAAAACCCAAAGTTAGTAGAATGAAAGAAATCATAAAGATCAAAGCAGAAATAAATGAAATAGAAGCAAAGAAAATGAAAGCAAAGATCAATAAAACTAAAAGCCGGTTCTTTGAGAAGATAAACAAAAATGATAAACCTTTAGCCAGACTCAAGAAAAAGAGGGAGAGGAATCAAATCAACAAAATTAGAAGTGAAAATGAGAAGTTACAACAGACACCGCAGGAATACAAAGCATCCTAAGAGACTACTACAAGCAACTCTATGCCAACAAAATGGACAACCTGGAAGAAATGGCCAAATTCTTAAAAAGGGATAACCTTCCAAGACTGAACCAGGAAGAAATAGAAAATATGAACAAACCTACCACAAGCAATGAAATTGAAACTGTGATTAAAAATCTTCCAACAAACAAAAGTCCAGAACCAGATGGCATCACAGGTGAATTCTGTCAAACATTTAGAGAAGAGCTAACACCCAACCTTCTCAAATTCTTCAAAACAATTGCAGGGGAAGGAACACTCCCAAACTCATTCTATGAGACCACCGTCACCCTGATACCAAAACCAGACAAAGATACTACAAGGAAAGAAAATTATAGACCAATATCACTGATGAATATAGATGTAAAAATCCTCAACAAAATACTAGCAAACAGAATCGAACAACACATTAAAAGGATCATACACCATGATCAAGTGGGGTTTATCCCAGGGATGCAAGGATTCTTCAATATACACAAATCAATGTGATACACCATATTAACAAATTGTAGAATAAAACCATATGATCATCTCAATAGATGCAGGAAAAGATTTTGAAAAAATTCAACACCCATTTATGATAAAAACTCTGCAGAGTGTGGGCATAGAGGGAAACTACCTCAACATAATAAAGGCCATATATGACAAACCCACAGCAAACATCATTCTCAACGATGAAAAACTGAAAACGTTTCCTCTAAGATCAGGAACAAGACGAGGATGTCCACTCTCACCACTACTATTCAACATAGTTTTGGAAGTCCTAGCCATGGCAATCAGAGAAGAAAAAGAAATAAAAGAAATACAAAAAGGAAAAGAAGAAGTAAAATTGTCACTGTTTGCAGATGACATCATATCATAGATAGAGAATCCTAAAGATGCCACCAGAAAACCACTGGAGCTAATCAATGAATTTGGTAAAGTTGCAGGATACAAAATTAATGCACAGAAATTGCTTGCATTCCTATACACTAACAATGAAAGAACAGAAAGAGAAATTAAGGAAACAATCCCATTACCACTGCAACAAAAATAAAATACCTAGGAATAAACCTACCTAAGGAAGTAAAAGACCTGTACTCAGAAAACTATAAGACACTGATGAAAGAAATCAAAGATGATATAAACAGATGGAGACATATACCATGTTCTTGGATTAGAAGAATCAATATTGTGAAAATGACTATACTACCCAAAGCAATCTACAGATTCAATGCAATCCCTATCAAAATACCTTTGGCATTTTCTACAGAACTAGAAAAAAAAAATCTTAAAATTTGTAGGGAGACACAAAAGACCCCGGATAGCCAAAGCAGTCTTGAGGGGAAAAAAAAAGAGCTGGAGGAATCAGACTTCCAGACTTCAGACACTATTACAAAGCTACAGTAATCAAGATAATATGGTACTGGCACAAAAACAGAAATATAGATCAATAGAACAGGATAGAAAGCACAGAGATAAACCCACATACCTACGGTCCACTAATCTATGACAAAGGAGGCAAGGGTATACAATGGAGAAAAGACAGTGTCTTCAGTAAGTGGTGCTGGCAAAACTGGACAGCTACATGTAAAAGAATGAAATTAGAACACTCCCTAACACCATACACAAAAATAAACTCAAAATGGATTAGAGACCTAAATGTAAGACCAGCCACTATAAAACTCTTAGAGGAAAACATAAGCAGAACAGTCTATGACATAAATCACAGCAAGATCCTTTTTGACCCACCTCCTAGAGAAATGGAAATAAAAACAAAAATAAAAAAAATTGGACTTAATGAAATTTAAAATCTTTTGCACAGCAAAGGAAAACATAAGCAAAATGAGAAGACAACCATCAGAATGGGAGAAAATATTTTCAAATGAAGCAAATGGCAAAGGATTAACCTCCAAAAAGCAGCTCCTGTAGCTCAATATCACAAAACCAAACAACCCAATCCAAAAATGGGCAGAAGACCTAAATAGACATTTCTCCAAAGAGGATATACAGGTTGCCAACAAACACATGAAAGGATGTTGAACATCACTAATTATTAGAGAAATGCAAATCAAAACTACAATGAGGTATCACCTCACACCAGTCAGAATGGCCATCATCAAAAAATCTACCAACAATAAATGCTGGAGAGGCATTTATTGGAGAAAAGGGAACCCTCTTGCACTGTTGGTGGGAATGTAAATTGATATAGCTACTAGGGAGAACGGTATGGGGGTTCCTTAAAAACTAAAAATAGAACAACCGTACAACCCAGCAATCCCACTACTGGACATTTACCCTGAGAAAACCATAATTCAAAAAGAGTCATGTACCACAATGTTCATTGTAGCTCTATTTACAATAGCCAGGACATGGAAGCAACCTAAGTGTCCATCAGCAGATAACTGGATAAAGAAGATGTGGCACATATATACAATGGAACATTATTCAGCCATAAAAAGAAACAAAACTGAGTTATTTGTAGTGAGGTGGATGGATCTAGGGTCTGTCCTACAGAGTGAAGTAAGTCAGAAAGAGAAAAACAAATACCGTATGCTAACACATATATATGGAATCTGAAAGAAAAAAAAGTTTATGAAGAACCTAGGGGCAGGAAAGGATTAAGGACACAGACGTAGAGAAAGGACTTGAGGACACGGGGAGGGGGAAGGGTAAGCTGGGACAAAGTGAGAGAGTGGTATGGACATATATACGCTACCAAATGTAAAATTGATAGCTACTGGGAAGCAGCCACATAGCACAGGGAGATCAGCTCGGTGCTTTGTGACCACCTAAAGGGGTGGGATAAGGAAGTGAGAGGGAGGTGCAAGAGGGAGGGGATATGGTGTTATATGTATATGTATAGCTGATTCACTTTTTTATACAGCAGAAATTAACACACAATTGTAAAGCAATTATACTCCAATAAAGATGTAAAAGGAAAAAAAAAAGAAAGCCCAGAGATAAACCTACACACCTATGGTCCACTAATCTATGACAAAGGATGCAAGGATATACAATGGAGAAAAGACAGTCTCTTCAATAAGTGGTGCTGGGAAAAATGGACAGCTACATGTAAAAGAATGAAATTAGAACACTCCCTAACACCATTCACAAAAAATAAACTCAAAATAGATTAGAGACCGAAATGTAAGACCGGACACTATAAAACTCTTAGAGGAAAACATAGGAAGAATACTCTTTGACAAAAATCACAAGATCTTTTTTGATCCACCTACTAGAGTAATGGAATAAAAAACAAAAATAAACAAATGGGAGCAAATGAAACCTAAAAGCTTTTGCAAAGCAAAGGAAACTACAAACAAGACGAAAAGACAACCTCAGAATGGGAGAAAATATTTGCAAACGAATCAATGGACAAAGGATTAATCTCCAATATATATAAACAGCACATGCAGCTCAACAGTAAAAAAAAAAAAAACAAACAACCCAATCCAAAAATGGGCAGATGACGTAAATAGATATTTGTCCCCAGAAGACATACAGATGGCCAAGAAGCACATGAAAAGCTGCTCAACATCACTAATTATTAGAGAAATATAAACCAAAACTACAATGAGGTATCACCTCACACAAGTTAGAATGGGCATCATCAGAAAATCTACAAACAACAAATGCTGGAGAGGGTGTGGAGAAAAGGGAACCCTCTTACACTATTTGTGGGGATGTAAATTGATACAGTCACTATGGAGAACAGTATGGAGGTTCCTTAAAAACTAAAAATAGAATTACCATATGACCCAGCAATCCCACTACTGGGCATATACCCAGAGAAAACCATAATTCAAAAAGATATTCACACAATGTTCTTTGCAGCACTATTTACAATAGCCAGGTCATGGAAGCAACCTAAATGCCCATAGACAGACGAATGGAAAAGATGTGGTACATATATAAAATGGAATATTACTCAGCCATAAAAAGGAACGAAATTGGGTCATTTGTAGAGACGTGGATAGATCTAGAGACTGTCATACAGAGTGAAGTAAGTCAGAAAGAGAAAAACAAATACCATATTTAAGCGCATACATGTGGAACCTAGAAAAATGGTACAGATGAACCAGTTTGCAAGGCAGAAATAGAGACACAGATGTAGAGAACAAATGTACGGACACCAAGGGGGGAAAGTGGCAGGGTGGTGGTGGTGGGATGAATTGCGAGCCTGGGATTGACATATATACACTTATATGTATAAAATAGATAACCAATAAGAACCTGCTGTATAAAAAATGAATAAAATTAAAAAATTAAAACATAAATTATATTTAAAAAAAAAAACAGAAAAAAAGTTCTTTCCTTCCCATAGATGTATTTATATGAATGAATTATTTCCATGCTTATATCTATAAATACAAAAAGAGGAATAAAACCTACCTTGAACCAAAAAAGAAAAAAAAAAAAAAAACAGAACCCACTGGTCATACAGAGGAAAACCCTATCAGGGCACTTGCTCCAGTGGTAAACAACTCTGAAGTTGGTCAGAGGTGGGGAATCGTCTCCCATGCAGCCAGCAGCTCCCCCGCAAGGAACGTCCTCATTGCAAAGCTGGGGGACGGTGAGGAGGCGTCTCTGAGGAAACGTGAGCTGAGCCCCAGGCCAGCTGCTGCTGAACTTTTCCCACCTTTCCCAGGTAAAACACCTGAATGTGTGCAAAGACTTTAAAGCCTAGAGGAAGGGGCTTGGAGTCACACCAGCGACAGCACGCAGGACAACTTGGTGCCTGCAGGTCAGCCAGGATGGTCCTGGCCCCAGGCGCTCTTCTGGAAGCTTTCCATTTCCCTGCCTGAGGTACCCCTCCTGTCCCGGCCCCCACTGCTTTTTTCCTTCCTCACCTCTGCCCGGGTAGAAATTCCAGCAGCAGGTGTGGGTGACACATCCTCTTCTTTAGCAGGTGGCAGCCCGGCAACTCCTGCAGAAAGTCCAGCAGAGCCCCACTCACACGGGGCCACTCATAGAGCCCTGGGCGCTACTCCCTCCCACCAGCACAACCCCGAGACTGCTGACGGGGCAGAGAATATGGCGTCAGGCACAGCTGCAGAGGCTTTTGCTGCCTGGAGGGGTGTTTATATTGACCTCAACACAGGCACACCTGGGAAGGGCTGGCCGGCAGGGTCAGGCTGCCCAGGTCAGCCAATCCTCGCCCCTCAGGGGCTCAGAGTTGCAGAAAATGGGCTTTGCTGCACCGGCCAGGTCCAAGGAACAGATGTAGGGTCCCGAGAGTCAGGATAGACAAGGGGCGGCAGCCCTGGCTTGTTTTCTAATCATTTTATCTGGTCCATGAGTGGGAGACAACTTCAAGAAGACCCTCTCCTAATGAGAGGAACCCAGGAGTCAGGGAGAGGAGGGGTGGTGGATGGAGACAGAGGCCTGGTGCCCCGGCTGCAGTGGAAGCCCCTGGAAGACCAGGCGGAGGGAGGCCACACAGAGAGAAGCCTAGGGTCACAGACCTGTCGGAGCTGATGTTTGTTAGTCCAAGCCCTGCTCTGAGGTGCTCTGTGTCAGATCTGAGCGACAGGTGTGCTGGAGGTGCTCTGCAATGAGGGCTATGTGCACGGTTCCTGTGTGCCCAGCCCTGTTGGGGTACCTGTCCAGGGAAGCTCCATATCCAGGGAGGGGCCTGCCCACGAGAGCCCCGTGAGCTGCCTGGTACCTGCCCAGGTGAGCTCCATATCCTGGGAGGGGCCTGCCCACGAGAGCCCCGTGGGCTGCTGGGTACCTACCCAGGTGAGCTCCATATCCTGGGAGGGGCCTGCCCACGAGAGCCCCGTGGTCTACTGGGGACCTGCCCAGGTGAGCTCCATATCCTGGGAGGGGCCTGACAATGAGAGCCCCGTGGGCTGCTGGGTACCTGCACAGGTGAGCACCATATCTTGGGAGGGGCCTGACCATGAGAGCCCCGTGGGCTGCTGCGTACCTGCCCAGATGAGTTCCATATCCTGGGAGGGGCCTGACCATGAGAGCCCCGTGGGCTGCTGGGGACCTGGTAAAGGACGCCAGGACAGTCAGTGAAGCCACAGAGGATATACATCCAGTAGTTCCTAATTCCTATACCCTGCTGGTCATTCTACCATCCACCAGGACATGGTATTATGTATTAGACTTCAATGATGCCTTCTTCTGTATTCCATTAGTCCCAGAGTCACAAGAAATTTTGGCTATGAGTGGCAGGACTCAACATACAACAAAAACAATACTGCTGGGCCGTCCTGCCCCAGGGGTTCAAAAATTCCCACACCATCTTTGGGGAAACGTTAGCTAAAGCCCTAAAAGATCTACCTCGGGAGAAGGGAACCCTCCTTCAATATGCAGACGACATTCTGATCGCCAGCCCTACTAAGGAGGCCTCTGGACTACCTAGCCAATAAAAGATAGAAGGTGTCCAAGAAAAAGGCTCAAATATCACAGACTAAGGTGACCTGCCTGGGCTTCATTCTCACAGAAGATCAGAGAAGCCCATCCAAGGAAAGGGAAGAAGCCATTTGCAGCTTCACCCTTCCTAAAACTAGAAGACAGCTTAGGGGTTCCTGGGGAGACCGGGGTTTGCTGCATCTGGATCCCTAACTACAGTCTAATAACTGGGCCTCTATATGAAACACTGAGAGGAAAAGATGATGATCCTTTTGAATAGAATCCAGAAGCGGCCTTTCAAGAAAGGAAAGAGCAGTCAATTCAGACCCTTGCCCTGGATCTCCCTAATTTAGCTAAACCCTTTGACCTTTACATTCCTGGTCGAAGGTGAATCGCCCTTGGAGTATTAGTGCAAAAACTGGGACCACCTGAAATGGAACCATGCAAGAATGCCCTCCAGGCATTGGTCAGCCACCCCATCCGACCAGGATACTGGGGGTATCTAAAAACCTGGAAATGAGCAGCCCGCAAGACCAGCTCCCTCCTAAGGGAAAAGGACGCCACTTGGTGTTCCTAACCACCCACCATGCCGTGAAGTTGCAGGGATCGCTCCGTGGGCACAATGACCTCGAGTGAGGAGGCCCTCTAACTCCAACCTCCAGAGAGACAACCTGGGGCAACGGGCCCCCATGACGACTCGTGTGACCATCACTTGATCTGGAGCTTCTCTCAGAAAACCACAAGAGTGTGCCCCAAAAGAACAGACTATTGCTTGCAGGACTTACTGCACCCAGAGTGGAGCTAATAAACTTGGCAGGGGAACCCTAAATAACGCTGCCACCATAGAAAAGCCTACAGACGCCACTGTGACGGCGACCAATGAGACCAGATGTACTCCTGGCTACTTCAAAAGGCCGTTGACTGAGTGGCCGTCATGGTCCTGGATCACCACCGGCCCTGGACTGTCTGGGAGTTGAGCAGGCAAGGCTCTGACACCTGGTGCTGTTTGTACATTAATTCAGTGGCCTAACTGAAGAAAGCGCAGACTACTGGTCAGAGCATCTAGGCTGGCAGAAACCGTCAGCCTAAGGGGGCCGAACCAATGTGGAGCAGGGTAAAACCGGCCCCCCCAGCGTCCCTGCGCATCTCTTTCCTGGACCCTTAAAGGTCATTAGAATCTATAAAACTTCCAACGCTGGTGCTCAGGCAGACGAGCAGTGAGGGAGGAGGCCTGGGGACAATCAACCTCACCTGGAGGCAGCTGGGGAGAAGTCCTGCCCCTCTCCCCGGGTATGAGGACACCCAACTCAGCACGAAGCATTTACAGAAGAGGTGTCTGCACCCTCAGCGCCCCAAGAATGTGGAATGGGACAAGAGGCAGAGGAGGGGTTTGTCACCGGCAAAGGCCATTAAAAATTCCTGGGAAATAAAAATAAAATCTGGGCAATAAAATAAAGTCTAAGCTTTTTTTTCCTTTGTGCTTTTTCTAATTTCACTTGTTCCTAGGTTTCCACAGGCAGAGGACCCACACCCGGCACTTCAGACCCGATTTCCTAGTGCAAGATGGCTGGGCCGACACCTCAGCTCTCCGGGCCCCGTGCAGACTCCGCCACATAGGGCCTGAGCTCCAGCCAACCCGGCCCTCGAGAGCTCCGCCCCATCCCTCCCGCTGACGCTGACGGGATCCCTACACAGCAGCCCGGCCCACAGCCCACGGGGGAGCGCACGCTCTCACCTCTCCATTCTCTGATCAAACTATAAAGTTTTCCTTTGCTTCTGAACCAAACTCAGTCTTGATCTGTTGGCTCCAATGACACTGGGCAGGAGGACCCTTGTTGGGGCCCACTCTGCAGGATCAGTAACAGAATTTGAGAACATTGTAACTTCAAAGAATAGATGCGTGAGCCAAACTGTTATTAACATAGAGCAGTGTATAAGGCTCGTGTAAAATAAGATGTTTCTAACACTTCCATTTGATATTTCCATCACTTTATTATAAGCAAGTTCAGTGGAGGGGTTTGTCGTATTTGTCAGGTCAACATTAGAGAAATGCAGTGATTTCTTTCCAAGGATGTGGATCTACTAATCTTGGCTGAAGGTTCAATCTTGTTTTGAATGATTTTCCTTTGAAAATGATACCTGTCTTTCAGCTCCTGGATTTCTGCGAAGTATAAAATCTTATATAGTTTATTACCAAAGGGTAAAGGTGGCAGGAGAGATAAACTAATAGTTTCGGATTAACATATACACACTTCTATGTATAAAATATATCATCAACAAGGAACTACTGTATAGCACAGGGAACTATACTCAATATTTTGTAATAACGCCTAAGGGGAAATAATCTGAAAAACAATAGATATCTATATCGACATCATGTATCAACTACAGATAAAAAGGAACCTAAAGGAGGCCGATGCCGAGCGTTTCTGACCCTGAAGGCTTCACTCACCTAAATTTCGGACTCTGCTTACGACCCAAGTCCCTTAATGAGCATACATGTACCAGTGGCTTAAAAATTCGCAAGATTGGGGTTCGGGGAGACACTGTTTTGGAAAAATCCCTGGCGTTCTCCTTACATACATGGGAACTTTCCTACAGCTAAAACATGCCAGTGACACCCAGAAGATGGTACACGGTTGGATCAGGAAGATTTTGGAAAAGGCACCTCATCTCTTAATCTCATGGTGGTCGAGTTCACCCCACCAGCCTCTTTCCTAACAATCTCCCCACTTGAGGATGTCAGCACCTTCTATGTCCTCTTGCACAGAGTTCGGAATTTGTCCACAGGATGAAGGGGAAGGAGGAGAAACAATGAGAGACAAGCCCTAGATGTTCGGACAGGCAAAAGTCACTCTAATTTCCAATCAGGAAGAAGAATTAAGCAAAGGCTTCGCCTGTCGCCCTGAACCACAGTAGGGGAAGAAGCACACCACCGGTTTTGCGGCCAGCTCCCAAAAAAGCGAGTTGACAAATGAAGCTCAGGAAACTTTAATTCACAAAACTGCAGAATTATAAATTATGACTCTCCAAGCAAGCCGGAAATGCAAATCAGCAATACAAAGAAGTCTCACTTCCGATCGGTCAAAGGGGACCATGCTGAAAAAAGTGTAAAAACTAGAAATGCAGGACAGGCCATGGAGAAAAGGGAGCCTTGTTAGGCTGATGGGGGGGGGGATGTAAACTGCCAACGGCCACTTTGTAGAAGTGTATGGTGTTTCCTAAAACATCTAAAAAACACAGCTAGAGAGCATAGGGCACTTCCACTCATGGGCGTATAAATTGGGAAAACTAAAAATCAGCAAGACACAGGCACCCCAAAGTTTAGGGCTGCTCTGTTGGCAAGAACCTCCACTTCGTTACACCTTAAATATCCCAGGAAAGAGAAAAATGGATAAAGAAGTTGTGGTCCTTATGTACAATGCAATATCACTCAGCCATGAAATCTAGGTCATAAGGCTACTAGCAGCATGATGAGTGCATTTAGGTACGACGATTCTACGTGAAATAAGTCACACAGAAAAAGACACTTATCATAAGATATCACTTATAGAGGGAATGTAAAAATCGCTACACAGGACCTGTACTACAAAACAGAATAGAGCCACACATTTACAGAACACACCATGGCTGCTTAACGGAAAGGTGAGGTGGGGTGAGGCATGAAACAAGGGTTTCAAATTAGCGCAGATAGCGTACCATAAACCACATATGTAACAGACAAGCCCTATTCCTTGCTCAGTGAACTGGACTCCAAACCCCCTATTCAACGCACAAAAAATATATCTGACTAGTAAGAATCTTAAAACCTATGTATTGATATCTTTCTGTAAGTGAATCAAGTGGGTGTAAAACGGTATAAACACAGCACTGAAAAGCAGCTAAACCCCATTATAAAAATAAATTTCAAAAAAAAAACAACAACAAAGACATTGAAAGAGAGAGAAATTCTTAAAGAGATCGTTCAGGGGCTTTGAAGCAACATGGATTGACCATATCTAGACCCACAGCTGGATTAGACATAAGGCTGAAAACTCCCGGGGCTGAGAGGATTGGTGAGATTGGGTGAGCAAACGAAGACACTTTAAAGTAATACTGCGTGGTACCCATTCCATTTGTACCAAATCTCCAGGTTCAAGGGAATCATCCTACAGCGAAAACATGCATGGGAAACCCAGAGGATGATACACCGTGTGACCTGGAAAGGTTTCTAAAATGTACCTCATTTCACATCTCCTGATGCTTGGGTTCCCCCCATCCAGCAGCTTCACTAACAATCTCCCCACTTGGAGAATCAGCACCTTTAACCTATTGTTCCATACAGGTTGCAATTTCTCCTGAGGATGAACTGGATGACGGGGAACCCATGAGAGACTAGCTCTAGGTGTTGGGACAGGCACACGTCACTCTAATTTCCCATCAGGAAGAAGAATTAACGACAGGCTCAGCCTGCCCCATGGAACCAGAATAGTGCCTGAAGCAATCCTGCGGTTTTGCAGCCAGCTCCCAAAAAAGCCATTTGAAAAATGTAGCTCAGGGTCACTGTAATTCACAAACTTGCAGGGTTATAAATGACAACTCTCATCCAAAAATATACTAAGGGGAGGCAACGAACAGTATTTGAAAGCAAGGCAGAATTGCAGGAAACAGATTTCAGGAGGAAGATACGAATCGTCTTTAAAGCACATGAAAAGCGGGAAAACATCGACAATGTTGCACTCGGCCAAAAAGGGCGTATGCGTTTTTTCCTGAATATATTTAGGAAAAAAAACGCATACGCCCTTTTTGGCCAACCAAGCAACCCGGAAAGGAAAATCAGCACTACAAAGAAGTCTCACTTCCCATAGGTCAAAAGGGCCGTCCTAAAAAAGTGTAAAAACCAGACATGCAGGCAGGACAGGCCAGGGAGAAAAGGGAGCCTTGTTAGGCTGACGGGCGGGATGAAAACTGCCAATGGTCACTCGGATATGGTGTTTCCCGAAACATCTAAAAAAAACACAGCTAGAGAGCATAGGGCACTTCCACTCATAGGTGTATACAATGGGAAATCTAAAAAATCAACAAGACACGGGCACCCCAAAGTTTAGGGCTGCTCTGTTTACAAGAACCTCCACTTCAGTACATCTTAAATATCCCAGGAAAGAGAAAAATGGATAAAGAAGTTGTGGTACTTACGTATAATGGAATATGACTCAGCCATGAAATCAATGTCATAAGACTAGTAGAAGAAGGCTGAGTGGATTTATGTACGATGTATCTAAGTGAAATAAGTCACACAGAAAAAGGCACTTATCATAAGATATAACTTATAGAGGTAATGTAAAAATCGCTACACATGACCTGTACTGCAAAACAGAACAGAGTCACACATTTAGAAAACAAACTATGGCTGCTTAACAGGAAACGTGAGGTGGAGTGAGACATAAAACAAGGGTTTGAAATTAGCACAGATAGCGTTCCATAAACCACAAATGTAGCAGACAAGCCCTACTCCTTTCTAAGTGAACTGGACTCTACACACCCTATTCAAGGCACAAGAATATATCTGACTAGTAAGAATCTTAAAACCTATGTATTGATATAGCTTTGTAAGTGAATTAAGTGGGTGTAAAGCGGCATAAACACAGCAGTGAAAATCAGCTAAACCCAGTTACAAAAAAAAAAAACAAACAAACAAAGACAGTGAAAGAGGGAGAAATTCGTACATATTTCTTTCAGGGTCAGTGAAGCAACCTGGACAGACCATATCTAGACCCACAGCTGGATTAGACATAAGGCTGGACAATCTTGGGGCTGAGAGGATTGGTGAGGTTGGGTGAGGAAACACAGACCCTTTAAAGTAATACTGTGCGGTACCCATTCTAAGTGTCCCAAATCTCCAGGTTCAAGGGAATCTTCCTACAGTGAAAAAATGCATGGGAAACGCAGTGGATGGTATACAGTGTGACCGGGAAAGGGTTCTGAAACGCACCACATTTCTCATCTCCTTGTGCTCGGGTTCGCCATTCCAGCCGCTTTAGTAACAATCTCCCCACGGGAGAATCAGCACCTTTAACTTACTGTCTCGTACGGGTTGCCATTTTTTCTGAGGATGAATGGGAAGAGGGGGAACCAATGAGAGACTAGCTCTAGGTGTTGGGACAGGCACAGGTCACTCTATTTTCCCATCAGGAAGAAGAATTAACCACAGGCTCACCCTGTCCCCCTGAACCAGAATAGGGCCTGAAGCAATCTTGCGGTTATGCAGCCAGCTCCGAAAAAAGCGAGTTGAAAAATGGAGCTCAGGAGCACTGCAATTCACTAACCTGCAGAGTTATAAATGATCACTCTCGTCCACAAATATATTGAGGGGAGGCAATGAAGACGATTTGAAAGCAAGGCAACATTGCAGGAAACAGATTTCAGGAGGTAGATTCGAATCGCCTTTAAAGCACATGAAAAACGGCAAAACATCGACAATGCTGCACTTGGCCGAAAAGGGCGTATGCGTTTTTTCCTGAATATATTCAGGAAAAAACGTATACGCCCATTTTGGCCAACCAAGCAAGCCGGACAGGCTAATGAGCACTACAAAGAAGTCTCGCTTCCATCGGTCAAAAGGGCCATGCTGAATAAAATGTCAAAACCAGAAATGCAGGACAGGCCATGGAGAAACGGGAGCATTGCTACGCTGATGGGAGGGCTGTAAATTGCCCACAGCCACTCTGGAGTGGTGTACGGTGTGTCCTGAAACATCTAAAAAACTCAGCTTAGAGAGCATAGGGCACTTCCACTCATTGGCGTATAAATTGGGAAAAGTAAAAATCAGCAAGACACAGGCACCCCAAAGTTTAGGGCTGCTCTGTTGACAAGAACCTCCACTTCGTTACACCTTAAATATCCCAGGAAAGAGATAAATGGATAAAGAAGTTGTGGTCCTTATGCACAATGGAATATCACTCAGCCATGAAATCAACGTTATAAGGCTAGGAGCAGCATGATGAGTGGATTTAGGTACGACGATTCTACGTGAAATAAGTCACACAGAAAAAGACACTTATCATAAGATATCACTTATAGAGGGAATGTAAAAACCGCTACACTTGAACTGCATTACAAAACAGAAGAGAGTCACACGTTTAGAAAACACACGATGGCTGCTTAACGGGAAAGGTGAGGTGGGGTGATGCATAAAACAAGGGTTTCAAATTAGCTCAGATACCGTTCCATAAACCCAATATGTAATAGACAAGACCTACTCCTTGCTCAGTGAACGGGACTCAACACCCCCTATTCGTCGCCCAAGAATATATCTGACTAGTAGGAATCTTAAAACCTATGTATTGAAATCTCTCTGTAAGTGAGTCACGTGGGTGTAAAGCGGCATAAACACAGCACTGAAAAGCGGCTAAACCCCATTATAAAAATCAATTACTTTTAAAAACCCGTGAAACAAAGACAGTGAAAGAGAGAGAAATTCTTACAAAATTCGTTAAGGGGCTGTGATGCCACCTGGGTTGACCATATCTAGACCCACAGCTGACAGAGACATAAGGGTGGACACTCTTGGGGCTGAGAGGTTTGTTGAGGTTGGGTGAGGAAACGCAGACCCTTTAAAGTAATACTGCGTGGTACCCATTCCATGGGTCCCAAATCTCCAGGTTCAAGGGCACCTTCCTACATCGAAAACATGCATGAGAAACCCAGAAGATGGTACACCGTGTGATCAGGAAAGGTTTGTAAAACGCACCTCATTTCTCACCTCCTTGTGCTCGGGTTCGCCATTCCAGCCGCTTTCCTAGCAATCTCCCTCCTTGGAGAATCAGCACCTTTAACCTCCTGTTCCGTACAGGTTGCAATTTGTCCTGAGGATGAACGGGAACAGGGGGAACCAATGAGAGACTAGCTCTAGGTGTTGGGACAGGCACATGTCACTCTATTTTCCCATCAGAAAGAAGAATTAACCACAGGCTCAGCCTGCCGCCCGGAAGCAGAATAGGGCCTGAAGCAATTCTGCGCTTTTGCGGCCAGCTCCCAAGAAAGCGAGTTGAAAAATGGAGCTCAGGGGCACTGCGATTCACAAACATGCAGAGTTATAAATGATAACTCTCGTCCACAAATATATTGAGGGAAGGCAACGAAGAGGATTTGAAAGCAAGGCAGAATTGCAGGAAACAGATTTCAGGAGGGAGATTCGAATCGCCTTTAAAGCACAGGAAAAGCGGCAAAACCTCGACAATGATGCCCTTGGCCAAAAAGGGCGTATGCGTTTTTTCCTGAATATATTCAGGAAAAAACGCATACGCCCTTTTTGGCCAAACAAGCAACCTGGAAATGCAAATCAGCGCTACAAAGAAGTCTCGCTTCCCATCGGTCAAAAGGGCCATGCTGAATAAAGTGTCAAAACCAGCAATGCAGGACAGGCCATGGAGAAACGGGAGCCTTGCTACGCTGATGGGCGGGATGTAAATTGCCAACAGCCACTCTGGAGAGGTGTACGGTGTGTCTTGAAACATCTAAAAAACTCAGATTAGAGAGCATAGGGCACTTCCACTCATGGGCGTATAAATTGGGAATACTAAAAATCAACAAGACACAGGCACCCGAATGTTTACGGCTGCTCTGTTGACAAGAACCTCCACTTTGTTACACCTTAAATATCGCAGGAAAGAGAAAAATGGATAAAGAAGTTGTGGTCCTTATGTAGAATGGAATATCACTCAGCCATGAAATCTACGTCATAAGGCTCCTAGCAGCATGATGAGTGGATTTAGGTACGACGATTCTACGTGAAATCAGTCACACAGAAAAAGACACTTATCATAAGATATCACTTATAGAGGGAATGTAAAAACCGCTACACTTGAACTGCATTACAAAACAGAAGAGAGTCACACGTTTAGAAAACACACGATGGGTGCTTAACGGGAAAGGTGAGGTGGGGTGATGCATAAAACCAGGGTTTCAAATTAGCTCAGATACCGTTCCATAAGCCCAATATGTAATAGACAAGACCTACTCCTTGCTCAGTGAACGGGACTCAACACCCCCTATTCACCGCCCAAGAATATATCTGACTAGTAAGAATCTTAAAACCTATGTATTGAAATCTCTCTGTAAGTGAGTCACGTGGGGGTAAAGCGTCATAAACACAGCACTGAAAAGCAGCTAAACCCCATTATAAAAGTCAAGTACTTTTAAAAACCCGTGAAACAAAGACAGTGAAAGAGAGAGAAATTCTTACAAAATTCGTTCAGTGGCTGTGATGCCACCTGGGTTGACCATATCTAGACCCACAGCTGACTGAGACATAAGGGTGGACACTCTTGGGGCTGAGAGTTTTGGTGAGGTTGGGTGAGCAAACGCAGACCCTTTTAAGTAATACTGCGTGGTACCCATCCCATGGGTCCCAAATCTCCAGGTTCAAGGGCATCTTCCTACATCGAAAACATGCAAGAGAAACCCAGAAGATGGTACACCGTGTGATCGGGAAAGGTTTCTAAAACGCACCTCATTTCTCACCTCCTTGTGCTCGGGTTCACCATTCCAGCCGCTTTCCTAGCAATTTCCCTCCTTGGAGAATCAGCACCTTTAACCTCCTGTTCCGTACAGGTTGCAATTTGTCCTGAGGATGAACGGGAAGAGGAGGAGGCAATGAGAGACTAGCTCTAGGTGTTGGGACAGGCACAGGTCACTCTATTTTCCAATCAGAAAGAAGAATTAACCACAGGCTCAGCCTGCCGCCCGGAAGCAGAATAGGGCCTGAAGCAATCCTGCGCTTTTGCGGACAGCTCCCAAGAAAGCGAGTTGAAAAATGGAGCTCAGGGGCACTGCAATTCACAAACCTGCAGAGTTATAAATGATAACTCTCGTCCACAAATATATTGAGGGAAGGCCAACGAAGAGGATTTGAAAGCAAGGCAGAATTGCAGGCAACAGATTTCAGGAGGGAGATTCGAATCGCCTTTAAAGCACAGGAAAAGCGGCAAAACCTCGACAATGATGCCCTTGGCCAAAAAGGGCGTATGCGTTTTTTCCTGAATATATTCAGGAAAAAACGTATACGCCCTTTTTGGCCAACCAAGCAAGCCGGACAGGCTAATGAGCACTACAAAGAAGTCTCGCTTCCATCGGTCAAAAGGGCCATGCTGAATAAAATGTCAAAACCAGAAATGCAGGACAGGCCATGGAGAAACGGGAGCATTGCTACGCTGATGGGAGGGATGTAAATTGCCCACAGCCACTCTGGAGTGGTGTACGGTGTGTCCTGAAACATTTAAAAAACTCAGCTTAGAGAGCATAGGGCACTTCCACTTATTGGCGTATAAATTGGGAAAAGTAAAAATCAGCAAGACACAGGCACCCCAAAGTTTAGGGCTGCTCTGTTGACAAGAACCTGCACTTCGTTAAACCTTAAATATCCCAGGAAAGAGATAAATGGATAAAGAAGTTGTGGTCCTTATGCACAATGGAATATCACTCAGCCATGAAATCAACGTCATAAGGCTAAGAGCAGCATGATGAGTGGATTTAGGTAAGACGATTCTACGTGAAATAAGTCACACAGAAAAAGACACTTATCATAAGATATCACTTATAGAGGGAATGTAAAAACCGCTACACTTGAACTGCATTACAAAACAGAAGAGAGTCACACGTTTAGAAAACACACGATGGGTGCTTAACGGGAAAGGTGAGGTGGGGTGATGCATAAAACCAGGGTTTCAAATTAGCTCAGATACCGTTCCATAAACCCAATATGTAATAGACAAGACCTACTCCTTGCTCAGTGAACGGGACTCAACACCCCCTATTCACCGCTCAAAAATATATCTGACTAGTAAGAATCTTAAAACCTATGTATTGAAATCTCTCTGTATGTGAGTCAAGTGGGTGTAAAGCGTCATAAACACAGCACTGAAAAGCAGCTAAACCCCCTTATAAAAATCAATTACTTTTAAAAACCCGTGAAACAAAGACAGTGAAAGAGAGAGAAATTCTTACAAAATTCTTTCAGGGACTGTGATGCCACCTGGGTTGACCATATCTAGACCCACAGCTGACTGAGACATAAGGGTGGACACTCTTGGGGCTGAGAGGTTTGGTGAGGTTGGGTGAGCAAACGCAGACCCTTGAAAGTAATACTGCGTGGTACCCATCCCGTGGGTCCCAAATCTCCAGGTTCAAGGGCACCTTCCTACATCGAAAACATGCATGAGAAACCCAGAAGATGGTACACCGTGTGATCAGGAAAGGTTTGTAAAACGCACCTCATTTGTCACCTCCTTGTGCTCGGGTTCGCCATTCCAGCCGCTTTCCTAGCAATCTCCCTCCTTGGAGAATCAGCACCTTTAACCTCCTGTTCCGTACAGGTTGCAATTTGTCCTGAGGATGAACGGGAAGAGGGGGAACCAATGAGAGACTAGCTCTAGGTGTTGGGACAGGCACAGGTCACTCTATTTTCCCATCAGAAAGAAGAATTAACCACAGGCTCAGCCTGCCGCCCAGAAGCAGAATAGGGCCTGAAGCAATCCTGCGCTTTTGCGGCCAGCTCCCAAGAAAGCGAGTTGAAAAATGGAGCTCAGGGGCACTGCGATTCACAAACCTGCAGAGTTATAAATGATAACTCTCGTCCGCAAATATATTGAGGGAAGGCAACGAAGAGGATTTGAAAGCAAGGCAGAATTGCAGGAAACAGATTTCAGGAGGGAGATTCGAATCGCCTTTAAAGCACAGGAAAAGCGGCAAAACCTCGACAATGATGCCCTTGGCCAAAAAGGGCGTATGCGTTTTTTCCTGAATATATTCAGGAAAAAACGCATACGCCCTTTTTGGCCAACCAAGCAACCTGGAAATGCAAATCAGCGCTACAAAGAAGTCTCGCTTCCCATCGGTCAAAAGGGCCATGCTGAATAAAGTGTCAAAACCAGCAATGCAGGACAGGCCATGGAGAAACGGGAGCCTTGCTACGCTGATGGGCGGGATGTAAATTGCCAACAGCCACTCTGGAGAGGTGTACGGTGTGTCTTGAAACATCTAAAAAACTCAGCTTAGAGAGCATAGGGCACTTCCACTCATGGGCGTATAAATTGGGAATACTAAAAATCAACAAGACACAGGCACCCGCATGTTTACGGCTGCTCTGTTGACAAGAACCTCCACTTTGTTACACCTTAAATATCGCAGGAAAGAGAAAAATGGATAAAGAAGTTGTGGTCCTTATGTAGAATGGAATATCACTCAGCCATGAAATCTACGTCATAAGGCTCCAAGCAGCATGATGAGTGGATTTAGGTACGACGATTCTACGTGAAATCAGTCACACAGAAAAAGACACTTATCATAAGATATCACTTATAGAGGGAATGTAAACACCGCTACACTTGAACTGCATTACAAAACAGAAGAGAGTCACACGTTTAGAAAACACACGATGGGTGCTTAACGGGAAAGGTGAGGTGGGGTGATGCATAAAACCAGGGTTTCAAATTAGCTCAGATACCGTTCCAAAAGCCCAATATGTAATAGACAAGACCTACTCCTTGCTCAGTGAACGGGACTCAACACCCCCTATTCACCGCCCAAGAATATATCTGACTATTAAGAATTTTAAAACCTATGTATTGAAATCTCTCTGTAAGTGAGTCACGTGGGGGTAAAGCGTCATAAACACAGCACTGAAAAGCAGCTAAACCCCATTATAAAAGTCAAGTACTTTTAAAAACCCGTGAAACAAAGATAGTGAAAGAGAGAGAAATTCTTACAAAATTCGTTCAGGGGCTGTGATGCCACCTGGGTTGACCATATCTAGACCCACAGCTGACTGAGACATAAGGGTGGACACTCTTGGGGCTGAGAGTTTTGGTGAGGTTGGGTGAGCAAACGCAGACCCTTTTAAGTAATACTGCGTGGTACCCATCCCATGGGTCCCAAATCTCCAGGTTCAAGGGCATCTTCCTACATCGAAAACATGCAAGAGAAACCCAGAAGATGGTACACCGTGTGATCGGGAAAGGTTTCTAAAACACACCTCATTTCTCACCTCCTTGTGCTCGGGTTCACCATTCCAGCCGCTTTCCTAGCAATTTCCCTCCTTGGAGAATCAGCACCTTTAACCTCCTGTTCCGTACAGGTTGCAATTTGTCCTGAGGATGAACGGGAAGAGGAGGAGGCAATGAGAGACTAGCTCTAGGTGTTGGGACAGGCACAGGTCACTCTATTTTCCAATCAGAAAGAAGAATTAACCACAGGCTCAGCCTGCCGCCCGGAAGCAGAATAGGGCCTGAAGCAATCCTGCGCTTTTGCGGACAGCTCCCAAGAAAGCGAGTTGAAAAATGGAGCTCAGGGGCACTGCAATTCACAAACCTGCAGAGTTATAAATGATAACTGTCGTCCACAAATATATTGAGGGAAGGCCAACGAAGAGGATTTGAAAGCAAGGCAGAATTGCAGGCAACAGATTTCAGGAGGGAGATTCGAATCGCCTTTAAAGCACAGGAAAAGCGGCAAAACCTCGACAATGATGCCCTTGGCCAAAAAGGGCGTATGCGTTTTTTCCTGAATATATTCAGGAAAAAACGTATACGCCCTTTTTGGCCAACCAAGCAAGCCGGACAGGCTAATGAGCACTACAAAGAAGTCTCGCTTCCATCGGTCAAAAGGGCCATGCTGAATAAAATGTCAAAACCAGAAATGCAGGACAGGCCATGGAGAAACGGGAGCATTGCTACGCTGATGGGAGGGATGTAAATTGCCCACAGCCACTCTGGAGTGGTGTACGGTGTGTCCTGAAACATCTAAAAAACTCAGCTTAGAGAGCATAGGGCACTTCCACTTATTGGCGTATAAATTGGGAAAAGTAAAAATCAGCAAGACACAGGCACCCCAAAGTTTAGGGCTGCTCTGTTGACAAGAACCTGCACTTCGTTAAACCTTAAATATCCCAGGAAAGAGATAAATGGATAAAGAAGTTGTGGTCCTTATGCACAATGGAATATCACTCAGCCATGAAATCAACGTCATAAGGCTAAGAGCAGCATGATGAGTGGATTTAGGTAAGACGATTCTACGTGAAATAAGTCACACAGAAAAAGACACTTATCATAAGATATCACTTATAGAGGGAATGTAAAAACCGCTACACTTGAACTGCATTACAAAACAGAAGAGAGTCACACGTTTAGAAAACACACTATGGCTGCTTAACGGGAAAGGTGAGGTGGGGTGATGCATAAAACCAGGGTTTCAAATTAGCTCAGATACCGTTCCATAAACCCAATATGTAATAGACAAGACCTACTCCTTGCTCAGTGAACGGGACTCAACACCCCCTATTCACCGCTCAAAAATATATCTGACTAGTAAGAATCTTAAAACCTATGTATTGAAATCTCTCTGTATGTGAGTCAAGTGGGTGTAAAGCGTCATAAACACAGCACTGAAAAGCAGCTAAACCCCCTTATAAAAATCAATTACTTTTAAAAACCCGTGAAACAAAGACAGTGAAAGAGAGAGAAATTCTTACAAAATTCTTTCAGGGACTGTGATGCCACCTGGGTTGACCATATCTAGACCCACAGCTGACTGAGACATAAGGGTGGACACTCTTGGGGCTGAGAGGTTTGGTGAGGTTGGGTGAGCAAATGCAGACCCTTGAAAGTAATGCTGTGTGGTACCCATCCCATGGGTCCCAAATCTCCAGGTTCAAGGGCACCTTCCTACATCGAAAGCATGCATGAGAAACCCAGAAGATGGTACACCGTGTGATCGGGAAAGGTTTGTAAAACGCACCTCATTTCTCACCTCCTTGTGCTCGGGTTCACCATTCCAAACGCTTTCCTAGCAATCTCCCTCCTTGGAGAATCAGCACCTTTAACCTCCTGTTCCGTACAGGTTGCGATTTGTCCTGAGGATGAACGGGAAGAGGGGGAACCAATGAGAGACTAGCTCTAGGTGTTGGGACAGGCACAGGTCACTCTATTTTCCCATCAGAAAGAAGAATTAACCACAGGCTCAGCCTGCCGCCCGGAAGCAGAATAGGGCCTGAAGCAATCCTGCGCTTTTGCGGCCAGCTCCCAAGAAAGCGAGTTGAAAAATGGAGCTCAGGGGCACTGCAATTCACAAACATGCAGAGTTATAAATGATAACTCTCGTCCACAAATATATTGAGGGAAGGCAACGAAGAGGATTTGAAAGCAAGGCAGAATTGCAGGCAACAGATTTCAGGAGGGAGATTCGAATCGCCTTTAAAGCACAGGAAAAGCGGCAAAACCTCGACAATGATGCCCTTGGCCAAAAAGGGCGTATGCGTTTTTTCCTGAATATATTCAGGAAAAAACGTATACGCCCTTTTTGGCCAACCAAGCAAGCCGGACAGGCTAATGAGCACTACAAAGAAGTCTCGCTTCCATCGGTCAAAAGGGCCATGCTGAATAAAATGTCAAAACCAGAAATGCAGGACAGGCCATGGAGAAACGGGAGCATTGCTACGCTGATGGGAGGGATGTAAATTGCCCACAGCCACTCTGGAGTGGTGTACGGTGTGTCCTGAAACATCTAAAAAACTCAGCTTAGAGAGCATAGGGCACTTCCACTTATTGGCGTATAAATTGGGAAAAGTAAAAATCAGCAAGACACAGGCACCCCAAAGTTTAGGGCTGCTCTGTTGACAAGAACCTGCACTTCGTTAAACCTTAAATATCCCAGGAAAGAGAAAAATGGATAAAGAAGTTGTGGTCCTTATGTACAATGGAATATCACTCAGCCATGAAATCAACGTCATAAGGGTAGTAGCAGCATGATGAGTGGATTTAGGTACGACGATTCTACGTGAAATAAGTCACATAGAAAAAGACACTTATCATAAGATATCACTTATAGAGGGAATGTAAAAACCGCTACACTTGAACTGCATTACAAAACAGAAGAGAGTCACACGTTTAGAAAACACACGATGGGTGCTTAACGGGAAAGGTGAGGTGGGGTGATGCATAAAACCAGGGTTTCAAATTAGCTCAGATACCGTTCCATAAACCCAATATGTAATAGACAAGACCTACTCCTTGCTCAGTGAACGGGACTCAACACCCCCTATTCACCGCTCAAAAATATATCTGACTAGTAAGAATCTTAAAACCTATGTATTGAAATCTCTCTGTATGTGAGTCAAGTGGGTGTAAAGCGTCATAAACACAGCACTGAAAAGCAGCTAAACCCCCTTATAAAAATCAATTACTTTTAAAAACCCGTGAAACAAAGACAGTGAAAGAGAGAGAAATTCTTACAAAATTCTTTCAGGGGCTGTGATGCCACCTGGGTTGACCATATCTAGACCCACAGCTGATTGAGACATAAGGGTGGACACTCTTGGGGCTGAGAGGTTTGGTGAGGTTGGGTGAGCAAACGCAGACCCTTTAAAGCAATACTGCGTGGTACCCATCCCGTGGGTCCCAAATCTCCAGGTTCAAGGGCACCTTCCTACATCGAAAACATGCATGAGAAACCCAGAAGATGGTACACCGTGTGAACGGGAAAGGTTTCTAAAACGCACCTCATTTCTCATCTCCTTGTGCTCGGGTTCGCCATTCCAGCCGCTTTCCTAGCAATCTCCCTCCTTGGAGAATCAGCACCTTTAACCTCCTGTTCCGTACAGGTTGCAATTTGTCCTGAGGATGAACGGGAAGAGGGGGAACCAATGAGAGACTAGCTCTAGGTCTTGGGACAGGCACAGGTCACTCTATTTTCCCATCAGAAAGAAGAATTAACCACAGGCTCAGCCTGCGGCCCCGAAGCAGAATAGGGCCTGAAGCAATCCTGTGCTTTTGCGGCCAGCTCCCAAGAAAGCGAGTTGAAAAATGGAGCTCAGAGGCACTGCAATTCACAAACCTGCAGAGTTATAAATGATAACTCTCGTCCACAAATATATTGAGGGAAGGCAACGAAGAGGATTTCAAAGCAAGGCAGAATTGCGGGAAACAGATTTCAGGAGGGAGATTCGAATCGCCTTTAAAGCACAGGAAAAGCAGCAAAAGCTCGACAATGATGCCCTTGGCCAAAAAGGGCGTATGCGTTTTTTCCTGAATATATTCAGGAAAAAACGCATACGCCCTTTTTGGCCAACCAAGCAACCTGGAAATGCAAATCAGCGCTACAAAGAAGTCTCGCTTCCCATCGGTCAAAAGGGCCATGCTGAATAAAGTGTCAAAACCAGCAATGCAGGACAGGCCATGGAGAAACGGGAGCCTTGCTACGCTGATGGGCGGGATGTAAATTGCCAACAGCCACTCTGGAGAGGTGTACGGTGTGTCTTGAAACATCTAAAAAACTCAGCTTAGAGAGCATAGGGCACTTCCACTCATGGGCGTATAAATTGGGAATACTAAAAATCAACAAGACACAGGCACCCGCATGTTTACGGCTGCTCTGTTGACAAGAACCTCCACTTTGTTACACCTTAAATATCGCAGGAAAGAGAAAAATGGATAAAGAATTTGTGGTCCTTATGTAGAATGGAATATCACTCAGCCATGAAATCTACGTCATAAGGCTCCTAGCAGCATGATGAGTGGATTTAGGTACGACGATTCTACGTGAAATCAGTCACACAGAAAAAGACACTTATCATAAGATATCACTTATAGAGGGAATGTAAAAACCGCTACACTTGAACTGCATTACAAAACAGAAGAGAGTCACACGTTTAGAAAACACACGATGGGTGCTTAACGGGAAAGGTGAGGTGGGGTGATGCATAAAACCAGGGTTTCAAATTAGCTCAGATACCGTTCCATAAGCCCAATATGTAATAGACAAGACCTACTCCTTGCTCAGTGAACGGGACTCAACACCCCCTATTCACCGCCCAAGAATATATCTGACTAGTAAGAATCTTAAAACCTATGTATTGAAATCTCTCTGTATGTGAGTCAAGTGGGTGTAAAGCGTCATAAACACAGCACTGAAAAGCAGCTAAACCCCCTTATAAAAATCAATTACTTTTAAAAACCCGTGAAACAAAGACAGTGAAAGAGAGAGAAATTCTTACAAAATTCTTTCAGGGGCTGTGATGCCACCTGGGTTGACCATATCTAGACCCACAGCTGATTGAGACATAAGGGTGGACACTCTTGGGGCTGAGAGGTTTGGTGAGGTTGGGTGAGCAAACGCAGACCCTTTAAAGCAATACTGCGTGGTACCCATCCCGTGGGTCCCAAATCTCCAGGTTCAAGGGCACCTTCCTACATCGAAAACATGCATGAGAAACCCAGAAGATGGTACACCGTGTGAACGGGAAAGGTTTCTAAAACGCACCTCATTTCTCATCTCCTTGTGCTCGGGTTCGCCATTCCAGCCGCTTTCCTAGCAATCTCCCTCCTTGGAGAATCAGCACCTTTAACCTCCTGTTCCGTACAGGTTGCAATTTGTCCTGAGGATGAACGGGAAGAGGGGGAACCAATGAGAGACTAGCTCTAGGTCTTGGGACAGGCACAGGTCACTCTATTTTCCCATCAGAAAGAAGAATTAACCACAGGCTCAGCCTGCGGCCCCGAAGCAGAATAGGGCCTGAAGCAATCCTGTGCTTTTGCGGCCAGCTCCCAAGAAAGCGAGTTGAAAAATGGAGCTCAGAGGCACTGCAATTCACAAACCTGCAGAGTTATAAATGATAACTCTCGTCCACAAATATATTGAGGGAAGGCAACGAAGAGGATTTCAAAGCAAGGCAGAATTGCGGGAAACAGATTTCAGGAGGGAGATTCGAATCGCCTTTAAAGCACAGGAAAAGCAGCAAAAGCTCGACAATGATGCCCTTGGCCAAAAAGGGCGTATGCGTTTTTTCCTGAATATATTCAGGAAAAAACGCATACGCCCTTTTTGGCCAACCAAGCAACCTGGAAATGCAAATCAGCGCTACAAAGAAGTCTCGCTTCCCATCGGTCAAAAGGGCCATGCTGAATAAAGTGTCAAAACCAGCAATGCAGGACAGGCCATGGAGAAACGGGAGCCTTGCTACGCTGATGGGCGGGATGTAAATTGCCAACAGCCACTCTGGAGAGGTGTACGGTGTGTCTTGAAACATCTAAAAAACTCAGCTTAGAGAGCATAGGGCACTTCCACTCATGGGCGTATAAATTGGGAATACTAAAAATCAACAAGACACAGGCACCCGCATGTTTACGGCTGCTCTGTTGACAAGAACCTCCACTTTGTTACACCTTAAATATCGCAGGAAAGAGAAAAATGGATAAAGAATTTGTGGTCCTTATGTAGAATGGAATATCACTCAGCCATGAAATCTACGTCATAAGGCTCCTAGCAGCATGATGAGTGGATTTAGGTACGACGATTCTACGTGAAATCAGTCACACAGAAAAAGACACTTATCATAAGATATCACTTATAGAGGGAATGTAAAAACCGCTACACTTGAACTGCATTACAAAACAGAAGAGAGTCACACGTTTAGAAAACACACGATGGGTGCTTAACGGGAAAGGTGAGGTGGGGTGATGCATAAAACCAGGGTTTCAAATTAGCTCAGATACCGTTCCATAAGCCCAATATGTAATAGACAAGACCTACTCCTTGCTCAGTGAACGGGACTCAACACCCCCTATTCACCGCCCAAGAATATATCTGACTAGTAAGAATCTTAAAACCTATGTATTGAAATCTCTCTGTAAGTGAGTCACGTGGGGGTAAAGCGTCATAAACACAGCACTGAAAAGCAGCTAAACCCTATTATAAAAATCAATTACTTTTAAAAACCCGTAAAACAAAGACAGTGAAAGAGAGAGAAATTCTTACAAAATTCGTTCAGGGGCTGTGATGCCACCTGGGTTGACCATATCTAGACCCACAGCTGACTGAGACATAAGGGTGGACACTCTTGGGGCTGAGAGTTTTGGTGAGGTTGGGTGAGCAAACGCAGACCCTTTTAAGTAATACTGCGTGGTACCCATCCCATGGGTCCCAAATCTCCAGGTTCAAGGGCATCTTCCTACATCGAAAACATGCAAGAGAAACCCAGAAGATGGTACACCGTGTGATCGGGAAAGGTTTCTAAAACGCACCTCATTTCTCACCTCCTTGTGCTCGGGTTCACCATTCCAGCCGCTTTCCTAGCAATTTCCCTCCTTGGAGAATCAGCACCTTTAACCTCCTGTTCCGTACAGGTTGCAATTTGTCCTGAGGATGAACGGGAAGAGGGGGAACCAATGAGAGACTAGCTCTAGGTGTTGGGACAGGCACAGGTCACTCTATTTTCCAATCAGAAAGAAGAATTAACCACAGGCTCAGCCTGCCGCCCGGAAGCAGAATAGGGCCTGAAGCAATCCTGCGCTTTTGCGGACAGCTCCCAAGAAAGCGAGTTGAAAAATGGAGCTCAGGGGCACTGCAATTCACAAACCTGCAGAGTTATAAATGATAACTCTCGTCCACAAATATATTGAGGGAAGGCCAACGAAGAGGATTTGAAAGCAAGGCAGAATTGCAGGCAACAGATTTCAGGAGGGAGATTCGAATCGCCTTTAAAGCACAGGAAAAGCGGCAAAACCTCGACAATGATGCCCTTGGCCAAAAAGGGCGTATGCGTTTTTTCCTGAATATATTCAGGAAAAAACGTATACGCCCTTTTCGGCCAACCAAGCAAGCCGGACAGGCTAATGAGCACTACAAAGAAGTCTCGCTTCCATCGGTCAAAAGGGCCATGCTGAATAAAATGTCAAAACCAGAAATGCAGGACAGGCCATGGAGAAACGGGAGCATTGCTACGCTGATGGGAGGGATGTAAATTGCCCACAGCCACTCTGGAGTGGTGTACGGTGTGTCCTGAAACATCTAAAAAACTCAGCTTAGAGAGCATAGGGCACTTCCACTTATTGGCGTATAAATTGGGAAAAGTAAAAATCAGCAAGACACAGGCACCCCAAAGTTTAGGGCTGCTCTGTTGACAAGAACCTGCACTTCGTTAAACCTTAAATATCCCAGGAAAGAGATAAATGGATAAAGAAGTTGTGGTCCTTATGCACAATGGAATATCACTCAGCCATGAAATCAACGTCATAAGGCTAAGAGCAGCATGATGAGTGGATTTAGGTACGACGATTCTACGTGAAATCAGTCACACAGAAAAAGACACTTATCATAAGATATCACTTATAGAGGGAATGTAAAAACCGCTACACTTGAACTACATTACAAAACAGAAGAGAGTCACACGTTTAGAAAACACACGATGGGTGCTTAACGGGAAAGGTGAGATGGGGTGATGCATAAAACCAGGGTTTCAAATTAGCTCAGATACCGTTCCATAAACCCAATATGTAATAGACAAGACCTACTCCTTGCTCAGTGAACGGGACTCAACACCCCCTATTCACCGCTCAAAAATATATCTGACTAGTAAGAATCTTAAAACCTATGTATTGAAATCTCTCTGTATGTGAGTCAAGTGGGTGTAAAGCGTCATAAACACAGCACTGAAAAGCAGCTAAACCCCCTTATAAAAATCAATTACTTTTAAAAACCCGTGAAACAAAGACAGTGAAAGAGAGAGAAATTCTTACAAAATTCTTTCAGGGGCTGTGATGCCACCTGGGTTGACCATATCTAGACCCACAGCAGATTGAGACATCAGGGTGGACACTCTTGGGGCTGAGAGGTTTGGTGAGGTTGGGTGAGCAAACGCAGACCCTTTAAAGCAATACTGCGTGGTACCCATCCCGTGGGTCCCAAATCTCCAGGTTCAAGGGCACCTTCCTACATCGAAAACATGCATGAGAAACCCAGAAGATGGTACACCGTGTGATCGGGAAAGGTTTCTAAAACGCACCTCATTTCTCATCTCCTTGTGCTCGGGTTCGCCATTCCAGCCGCTTTCCTAGCAATCTCCCTCCTTGGAGAATCAGCACCTTTAACCTCCTGTTCCGTACAGGTTGCAATTTGTCCTGAGGATGAACGGGAAGAGGGGGAACCAATGAGAGACTAGCTCTAGGTCTTGGGACAGGCACAGGTCACTCTATTTTCCCATCAGAAAGAAGAATTAACCACAGGCTCAGCCTGCGGCCCCGAAACAGAATAGGGCCTGAAGCAATCCTGTGCTTTTGCGGCCAGCTCCCAAGAAAGCGAGTTGAAAAATGGAGCTCAGAGGCACTGCAATTCACAAACCTGCAGAGTTATAAATGATAACTCTCGTCCACAAATATATTGAGGGAAGGCAACGAAGAGGATTTCAAAGCAAGGCAGAATTGCGGGAAACAGATTTCAGGAGGGAGATTCGAATCGCCTTTAAAGCACAGGAAAAGCAGCAAAAGCTCGACAATGATGCCCTTGGCCAAAAAGGGCGTATGCGTTTTTTCCTGAATATATTCAGGAAAAAACGCATACGCCCTTTTTGGCCAACCAAGCAACCTGGAAATGCAAATCAGCGCTACAAAGAAGTCTCGCTTCCCATCGGTCAAAAGGGCCATGCTGAATAAAGTGTCAAAACCAGCAATGCAGGACAGGCCATGGAGAAACGGGAGCCTTGCTACGCTGATGGGCGGGATGTAAATTGCCAACAGCCACTCTGGAGAGGTGTACGGTGTGTCTTGAAACATCTAAAAAACTCAGCTTAGAGAGCATAGGGCACTTCCACTCATGGGCGTATAAATTGGGAATACTAAAAATCAACAAGACACAGGCACCCGCATGTTTACGGCTGCTCTGTTGACAAGAACCTCCACTTTGTTACACCTTAAATATCGCAGGAAAGAGAAAAATGGATAAAGAAGTTGTGGTCCTTATGTAGAATGGAATATCACTCAGCCATGAAATCTACGTCATAAGGCTCCTAGCAGCATGATGAGTGGATTTAGGTACGACGATTCTACGTGAAATCAGTCACACAGAAAAAGACACTTATCATAAGATATCACTTATAGAGGGAATGTAAAAACCGCTACACTTGAACTGCATTACAAAACAGAAGAGAGTCACACGTTTAGAAAACACACGATGGGTGCTTAACGGGAAAGGTGAGGTGGGGTGATGCATAAAACCAGGGTTTCAAATTAGCTCAGATACCGTTCCATAAGCCCAATATGTAATAGACAAGACCTACTCCTTGCTCAGTGAACGGGACTCAACACCCCCTATTCACCGCCCAAGAATATATCTGACTAGTAAGAATCTTAAAACCTATGTATTGAAATCTCTCTGTAAGTGAGTCACGTGGGGGTAAAGCGTCATAAACACAGCACTGAAAAGCAGCTAAACCCCATTATAAAAATCAATTACTTTTAAAAACCCGTGAAACAAAGACAGTGAAAGAGAGAGAAATTCTTACAAAATTCGTTCAGGGGCTGTGATGCCACCTGGGTTGACCATATCTAGACCCACAGCTGACTGAGACATAAGGGTGGACACTCTTGGGGCTGAGAGTTTTGGTGAGGTTGGGTGAGCAAACGCAGACCCTTTTAAGTAATACTGCGTGGTACCCATCCCATGGGTCCCAAATCTCCAGGTTCAAGGGCATCTTCCTACATCGAAAACATGCAAGAGAAACCCAGAAGATGGTACACCGTGTGATCGGGAAAGGTTTCTAAAACGCACCTCATTTCTCACCTCCTTGTGCTCGGGTTCACCATTCCAGCCGCTTTCCTAGCAATTTCCCTCCTTGGAGAATCAGCACCTTTAACCTCCTGTTCCGTACAGGTTGCAATTTGTCCTGAGGATGAACGGGAAGAGGGGGAACCAATGAGAGACTAGCTCTAGGTGTTGGGACAGGCACAGGTCACTCTATTTTCCAATCAGAAAGAAGAATTAACCACAGGCTCAGCCTGCCGCCCGGAAGCAGAATAGGGCCTGAAGCAATCCTGCGCTTTTGCGGACAGCTCCCAAGAAAGCGAGTTGAAAAATGGAGCTCAGGGGCACTGCAATTCACAAACCTGCAGAGTTATAAATGATAACTCTCGTCCACAAATATATTGAGGGAAGGCCAACGAAGAGGATTTGAAAGCAAGGCAGAATTGCAGGCTACAGATTTCAGGAGGGAGATTCGAATCGCCTTTAAAGCACAGGAAAAGCGGCAAAACCTCGACAATGATGCCCTTGGCCAAAAAGGGCGTATGCGTTTTTTCCTGAATATATTCAGGAAAAAACGTATACGCCCTTTTCGGCCAACCAAGCAAGCCGGACAGGCTAATGAGCACTACAAAGAAGTCTCGCTTCCATCGGTCAAAAGGGCCATGCTGAATAAAATGTCAAAACCAGAAATGCAGGACAGGCCATGGAGAAACGGGAGCATTGCTACGCTGATGGGAGGGATGTAAATTGCCCACAGCCACTCTGGAGTGGTGTACGGTGTGTCCTGAAACATCTAAAAAACTCAGCTTAGAGAGCATAGGGCACTTCCACTTATTGGCGTATAAATTGGGAAAAGTAAAAATCAGCAAGACACAGGCACCCCAAAGTTTAGGGCTGCTCTGTTGACAAGAACCTGCACTTCGTTAAACCTTAAATATCCCAGGAAAGAGATAAATGGATAAAGAAGTTGTAGTCCTTATGCACAATGGAATATCACTCAGCCATGAAATCAACGTCATAAGGCTAAGAGCAGCATGATGAGTGGATTTAGGTACGACGATTCTACGTGAAATCAGTCACACAGAAAAAGACACTTATCATAAGATATCACTTATAGAGGGAATGTAAAAACCGCTACACTTGAACTGCATTACAAAACAGAAGAGAGTCACACGTTTAGAAAACACACGATGGGTGCTTAACGGGAAAGGTGAGGTGGGGTGATGCATAAAACCAGGGTTTCAAATTAGCTCAGATACCGTTCCATAAACCCAATATGTAATAGACAAGACCTACTCCTTGCTCAGTGAACGGGACTCAACACCCCCTATTCACCGCTCAAAAATATATCTGACTAGTAAGAATCTTAAAACCTATGTATTGAAATCTCTCTGTATGTGAGTCAAGTGGGTGTAAAGCGTCATAAACACAGCACTGAAAAGCAGCTAAACCCCCTTATAAAAATCAATTACTTTTAAAAACCCGTGAAACAAAGACAATGAAAGAGAGAGAAATTCTTACAAAATTCTTTCAGGGGCTGTGATGCCACCTGGGTTGACCATATCTAGACCCACAGCTGATTGAGACATAAGGGTGGACACTCTTGGGGCTGAGAGGTTTGGTGAGGTTGGGTGAGCAAACGCAGACCCTTTAAAGCAATACTGCGTGGTACCCATCCCGTGGGTCCCAAATCTCCAGGTTCAAGGGCACCTTCCTACATCGAAAACATGCATGAGAAACCCAGAAGATGGTACACCGTGTGATCGGGAAAGGTTTCTAAAACGCACCTCATTTCTCATCTCCTTGTGCTCGGGTTCGCCATTCCAGCCCCTTTCCTAGCAATCTCCCTCCTTGGAGAATCAGCACCTTTAACCTCCTGTTCCGTACAGGTTGCAATTTGTCCTGAGGATGAACGGGAAGAGGGGGAACCAATGAGAGACTAGCTCTAGGTCTTGGGACAGGCACAGGTCACTCTATTTTCCCATCAGAAAGAAGAATTAACCACAGGCTCAGCCTGCGGCCCCGAAGCAGAATAGGGCCTGAAGCAATCCTGTGCTTTTGCGGCCAGCTCCCAAGAAAGCGAGTTGAAAAATGGAGCTCAGGGGCACTGCAATTCACAAACCTGCAGAGTTATAAATGATAACTCTCGTCCACAAATATATTGAGGGAAGGCAACGAAGAGGATTTCAAAGCAAGGCAGAATTGCGGGAAACAGATTTCAGGAGGGAGATTCGAATCGCCTTTAAAGCACAGGAAAAGCAGCAAAAGCTCGACAATGATGCCCTTGGCCAAAAAAGGCGTATGCGTTTTTTCCTGAATATATTCAGGAAAAAACGCATACGCCCTTTTTGGCCAAACAGGCAACCTGGAAAGGCAAATCAGCGCTACAAAGAAGTCTCGCTTCCCATCGGTCAAAAGGGCCATGCTGAATAAAGTGTCAAAACCAGAAATGCAGGACAGGCCATGGAGAAACGGGAGCCTTGCTACGCTGATGGGCGGGATGTAAATTGCCAACAGCCACTCTGGAGAGGTGTACGGTGTGTCTTGAAACATCTAAAAAACTCAGCTTAGAGAGCATAGGGCACTACCACTCATGGGCGTATAAATTGGGAGAACTAAAAGTCAGCAAGACACAGGCACCCCAAAGATTAGGGCTGCTCTGTTGACAAGAACCTCCACTTCGTTACACCTTAAATATCCCAGGAAAGAGAAAAAATGGATAAATAAGTTATGGTCCTTATATACAATGGAATATCACTTAACCATGAAATCAACGTCATAAGGCTCGGTGCAGCATGATGAGTGGATTTAGGTATGACGATTGTACGTGAAATAAGTCACACAGAAAAAGACACTTATCATAAGATATCACTTATAGGGAGAATGTAAAAACCGCTACACTTGAACTGAATTACAAAACAGAAGAGAGTCACACGTTTAGAAAACACACTATGGCTGCTTAACGGGAAAGGTGAGGTTGGGTGATACATAAAACCAGGGTTTCAAATTAGCTCAGATACCGTTCCATAAACCCAATATGTAATAGACAAGACCTACTCCTTTCTCAATGAACGGGACTCAACACCCCCTATTCACCGCCCAAGAATATATCTGACTAGTAAGAATCTTAAAACCTATGTATTGAAATCTCTCTCTAAGTGAGTCACGTGGGGGTAAAGCGTCATAAACACAGCACTGAAAAGCAGCTAAACCCCCTTATAAAAATCAATTACTTTTAAAAACCCGTGAAACAAAGACAGTGAAAGAGAGAGAAATTCTTACAAAATTCTTTCAGGGGCTGTGATGCCACCTGGGTTGACCATATCTAGACCCACAGCTGATTGAGACATCAGGGTGGACACTCTTGGGGCTGAGAGGTTTGGTGAGGTTGGGTGAGCAAACGCAGACCCTTTAAAGCAATACTGCGTGGTACCCATCCCGTGGGTCCCAAATCTCCAGGTTCAAGGGCACCTTCCTACATCGAAAACATGCATGAGAAACCCAGAAGATGGTACACCGTGTGATCGGGAAAGGTTTCTAAAACGCACCTCATTTCTCATCTCCTTGTGCTCGGGTTCGCCATTCCAGCCGCTTTCCTAGCAATCTCCCTCCTTGGAGAATCAGCACCTTTAACCTCCTGTTCCGTACAGGTTGCAATTTGTCCTGAGGATGAACGGGAAGAGGGGGAACCAATGAGAGACTAGCTCTAGGTCTTGGGACAGGCACAGGTCACTCTATTTTCCCATCAGAAAGAAGAATTAACCACAGGCTCAGCCTGCGGCCCCGAAACAGAATAGGGCCTGAAGCAATCCTGTGCTTTTGCGGCCAGCTCCCAAGAAAGCGAGTTGAAAAATGGAGCTCAGAGGCACTGCAATTCACAAACCTGCAGAGTTATAAATGATAACTCTCGTCCACAAATATATTGAGGGAAGGCAACGAAGAGGATTTCAAAGCAAGGCAGAATTGCGGGAAACAGATTTCAGGAGGGAGATTCGAATCGCCTTTAAAGCACAGGAAAAGCAGCAAAAGCTCGACAATGATGCCCTTGGCCAAAAAGGGCGTATGCGTTTTTTCCTGAATATATTCAGGAAAAAACGCATACGCCCTTTTTGGCCAACCAAGCAACCTGGAAATGCAAATCAGCGCTACAAAGAAGTCTCGCTTCCCATCGGTCAAAAGGGCCATGCTGAATAAAGTGTCAAAACCAGCAATGCAGGACAGGCCATGGAGAAACGGGAGCCTTGCTACGCTGATGGGCGGGATGTAAATTGCCAACAGCCACTCTGGAGAGGTGTACGGTGTGTCTTGAAACATCTAAAAAACTCAGCTTAGAGAGCATAGGGCACTTCCACTCATGGGCGTATAAATTGGGAATACTAAAAATCAACAAGACACAGGCACCCGCATGTTTACGGCTGCTCTGTTGACAAGAACCTCCACTTTGTTACACCTTAAATATCGCAGGAAAGAGAAAAATGGATAAAGAAGTTGTGGTCCTTATGTAGAATGGAATATCACTCAGCCATGAAATCTACGTCATAAGGCTCCTAGCAGCATGATGAGTGGATTTAGGTACGACGATTCTACGTGAAATCAGTCACACAGAAAAAGACACTTATCATAAGATATCACTTATAGAGGGAATGTAAAAACCGCTACACTTGAACTGCATTACAAAACAGAAGAGAGTCACACGTTTAGAAAACACACAATGGGTGCTTAACGGGAAAGGTGAGGTGGGGTGATGCATAAAACCAGGGTTTCAAATTAGCTCAGATACCGTTCCATAAGCCCAATATGTAATAGACAAGACCTACTCCTTGCTCAGTGAACGGGACTCAACACCCCCTATTCACCGCCCAAGAATATATCTGACTAGTAAGAATCTTAAAACCTATGTATTGAAATCTCTCTGTAAGTGAGTCACGTGGGGGTAAAGCGTCATAAACACAGCACTGAAAAGCAGCTAAACCCCATTATAAAAATCAATTACTTTTAAAAACCCGTGAAACAAAGACAGTGAAAGAGAGAGAAATTCTTACAAAATTCGTTCAGGGGCTGTGATGCCACCTGGGTTGACCATATCTAGACCCACAGCTGACTGAGACATAAGGGTGGACACTCTTGGGGCTGAGAGTTTTGGTGAGGTTGGGTGAGCAAACGCAGACCCTTTTAAGTAATACTGCGTGGTACCCATCCCATGGGTCCCAAATCTCCAGGTTCAAGGGCATCTTCCTACATCGAAAACATGCAAGAGAAACCCAGAAGATGGTACACCGTGTGATCGGGAAAGGTTTCTAAAACGCACCTCATTTCTCACCTCCTTGTGCTCGGGTTCACCATTCCAGCCGCTTTCCTAGCAATTTCCCTCCTTGGAGAATCAGCACCTTTAACCTCCTGTTCCGTACAGGTTGCAATTTGTCCTGAGGATGAACGGGAAGAGGGGGAACCAATGAGAGACTAGCTCTAGGTGTTGGGACAGGCACAGGTCACTCTATTTTCCAATCAGAAAGAAGAATTAACCACAGGCTCAGCCTGCCGCCCGGAAGCAGAATAGGGCCTGAAGCAATCCTGCGCTTTTGCGGACAGCTCCCAAGAAAGCGAGTTGAAAAATGGAGCTCAGGGGCACTGCAATTCACAAACCTGCAGAGTTATAAATGATAACTCTCGTCCACAAATATATTGAGGGAAGGCCAACGAAGAGGATTTGAAAGCAAGGCAGAATTGCAGGCTACAGATTTCAGGAGGGAGATTCGAATCGCCTTTAAAGCACAGGAAAAGCGGCAAAACCTCGACAATGATGCCCTTGGCCAAAAAGGGCGTATGCGTTTTTTCCTGAATATATTCAGGAAAAAACGTATACGCCCTTTTCGGCCAACCAAGCAAGCCGGACAGGCTAATGAGCACTACAAAGAAGTCTCGCTTCCATCGGTCAAAAGGGCCATGCTGAATAAAATGTCAAAACCAGAAATGCAGGACAGGCCATGGAGAAACGGGAGCATTGCTACGCTGATGGGAGGGATGTAAATTGCCCACAGCCACTCTGGAGTGGTGTACGGTGTGTCCTGAAACATCTAAAAAACTCAGCTTAGAGAGCATAGGGCACTTCCACTTATTGGCGTATAAATTGGGAAAAGTAAAAATCAGCAAGACACAGGCACCCCAAAGTTTAGGGCTGCTCTGTTGACAAGAACCTGCACTTCGTTAAACCTTAAATATCCCAGGAAAGAGATAAATGGATAAAGAAGTTGTAGTCCTTATGCACAATGGAATATCACTCAGCCATGAAATCAACGTCATAAGGCTAAGAGCAGCATGATGAGTGGATTTAGGTACGACGATTCTACGTGAAATCAGTCACACAGAAAAAGACACTTATCATAAGATATCACTTATAGAGGGAATGTAAAAACCGCTACACTTGAACTGCATTACAAAACAGAAGAGAGTCACACGTTTAGAAAACACACGATGGGTGCTTAACGGGAAAGGTGAGGTGGGGTGATGCATAAAACCAGGGTTTCAAATTAGCTCAGATACCGTTCCATAAACCCAATATGTAATAGACAAGACCTACTCCTTGCTCAGTGAACGGGACTCAACACCCCCTATTCACCGCTCAAAAATATATCTGACTAGTAAGAATCTTAAAACCTATGTATTGAAATCTCTCTGTATGTGAGTCAAGTGGGTGTAAAGCGTCATAAACACAGCACTGAAAAGCAGCTAAACCCCCTTATAAAAATCAATTACTTTTAAAAACCCGTGAAACAAAGACAATGAAAGAGAGAGAAATTCTTACAAAATTCTTTCAGGGGCTGTGATGCCACCTGGGTTGACCATATCTAGACCCACAGCTGATTGAGACATAAGGGTGGACACTCTTGGGGCTGAGAGGTTTGGTGAGGTTGGGTGAGCAAACGCAGACCCTTTAAAGCAATACTGCGTGGTACCCATCCCGTGGGTCCCAAATCTCCAGGTTCAAGGGCACCTTCCTACATCGAAAACATGCATGAGAAACCCAGAAGATGGTACACCGTGTGATCGGGAAAGGTTTCTAAAACGCACCTCATTTCTCATCTCCTTGTGCTCGGGTTCGCCATTCCAGCCCCTTTCCTAGCAATCTCCCTCCTTGGAGAATCAGCACCTTTAACCTCCTGTTCCGTACAGGTTGCAATTTGTCCTGAGGACGAACGGGAAGAGGGGGAACCAATGAGAGACTAGCTCTAGGTCTTGGGACAGGCACAGGTCACTCTATTTTCCCATCAGAAAGAAGAATTAACCACAGGCTCAGCCTGCGGCCCCGAAGCAGAATAGGGCCTGAAGCAATCCTGTGCTTTTGCGGCCAGCTCCCAAGAAAGCGAGTTGAAAAATGGATCTCAGGGGCACTGCAATTCACAAACCTGCAGAGTTATAAATGATAACTCTCGTCCACAAATATATTGAGGGAAGGCAACGAAGAGGATTTCAAAGCAAGGCAGAATTGCGGGAAACAGATTTCAGGAGGGAGATTCGAATCGCCTTTAAAGCACAGGAAAAGCAGCAAAAGCTCGACAATGATGCCCTTGGCCAAAAAAGGCGTATGCGTTTTTTCCTGAATATATTCAGGAAAAAACGCATACGCCCTTTTTGGCCAAACAAGCAACCTGGAAAGGCAAATCAGCGCTACAAAGAAGTCTCGCTTCCCATCGGTCAAAAGGGCCATGCTGAATAAAGTGTCAAAACCAGAAATGCAGGACAGGCCATGGAGAAACGGGAGCCTTGCTACGCTGATGGGCGGGATGTAAATTGCCAACAGCCACTCTGGAGAGGTGTACGGTGTGTCTTGAAACATCTAAAAAACTCAGCTTAGAGAGCATAGGGCACTTCCACTCATGGGCGTATAAATTGGGAGAACTAAAAGTCAGCAAGACACAGGCACCCCAAAGATTAGGGCTGCTCTGTTGACAAGAACCTCCACTTCGTTACACCTTAAATATCCCAGGAAAGAGAAAAATGGATAAAGAAGTTGTGGTCCTTATGTACAATGGAATATCACTCAGCCATGAAATCTAGGTCATAAGGCTCCTAGCAGCATGATGAGTGGATTTAGGTACGACGATTCTACGTGAAATCAGTCACACAGAAAAAGACACTTATCATAAGATATCACTTATAGAGGGAATGTAAAAACCGCTACACTTGAACTGAATTACAAAACAGAAGAGAGTCACACGTTTAGAAAACACACTATGGCTGCTTAACGGGAAAGGTGAGTTGGGGTGATGCATAAAACCAGGGTTTCAAATTAGCTCAGATACCGTTCCATAAACCCAATATGTAATAGACAAGACCTACTCCTTGCTCAGTGAACGGGACTCAACACCACCTATTCTCCGCCCAAAAATATATCTGACTAGTAAGAATCTTAAAACCTATGTGTTGATATCTCTCTGTAAGTGAGGCAAGTGCGTGTAAAGCGGCATACACACAGCTCTGAAAAGCAGCTAAACCCCATTATAAAAATCAATTACTTTTAAAAACCCGTGAAGCAAAGACAGTGAAAGAGAGAGAAATTCTTACAAAATTCGTTCAGGGGCTGTGATGCCACCTGGGTTGACCATATCTAGACCCACAGCTGATTGAGACATAAGGGTGGACACTCCTGGGGCTGAGAGGTTTGGTGAGGTTGGGTGAGCAAACGCAGACCCTTTAAAGTAATACTGCGTGGCACCCATCCCATGGGTCCCAAATCTCCAGGTTCAAGGGCACCTTCCTACATCGAAAACATGCATGAGAAACCCAGAAGATGGTACACTGTGTGATCGGGAAAGGTTTCTAAAACGCACCTCATTTCTCATCTCCTTGTGCTCGGGTTCGCCATTCCAGCCGCTTTCCTAGCAATCTTCCTTCTTGGAGAATCAGCACCTTTAACCTCCTGTTCCGTACAGGTTGCTATTTGTCCTGAGGAGGAACGGGAAGAGGGGGAACCAATGAGAGACTAGCTCTAGGTCTTGGGACAGGCACAGCTCACTCTATTTTCCCATCAGGAAGAACAATTAACCACAGGCTCAGCCTGCCAGCCGGAAGCCGAATAGGGCCTGAAGCAATCCTGCGCTTTTGCGGCCAGCTCCCAAGAAAGCGAGTTGAAAAATGGAGCTCAGGGGCACTGCAATTCACAAACCTGCAGAGTTATAAATGATAACTCTCGTCCACAAATATATTGAGGGAAGGCAACGAAGAGGATTTGAAAGCAAGGCAGAATTGCAGGAAACAGATTTCAGGAGGGAGATTCGAATCGCCTTTAAAGCACAGGAAAAGCGGCAAAACCTCGACAATGATGCCCTTGGCCAAAAAGGGCGTATGCGTTTTTTCCTGAATATATTCAGGAAAAAACGCATACGCCCTTTTTGGCCAACCAAGCAACCTGCAAAGGCAAATCAGCGCTACAAAGAAGTCTCGCTTCCCATCGGTCAAAAAGGCCATGCTGAATAAAGTGTCAAAACCAGAAATGCAGGACAGGCCATGGAGAAACGGGAGCCTTGCTACGCTGATGGGCGGGATGTAAATTGCCAACAGCCACTCTGGAGAGGTGTACGGTGTGTCTTGAAACATCTAAAAAACTCAGCTTAGAGAGCATAGGGCACTTCCACTCGTGGGCCTATAAATTGGGAAAACTAAAAATCAGCAAGACACAGGCACCCCAAAGTTTAGGGCTGCTCTGTTGAGAAGAAGATCCACTTCGTTACACCTTAAATATCCCAGGAAAGAGAAAAATGGATAAAGAAGTTGTGGTCCTTATGTACAATGGAATATCACTGAGCCATGAAATCAACGTCATAAGGCTCGTAGCAGCATGATGAGTGGATTTAGGTACGACGATTCTACGTGAAATAATTCACACAGAAAAAAAAAAAACTTATCATAAGATATCACTTATAGAGGGAATGTAAAAACCGCTACACTTGAACTGAATTACAAAACAGAAGAGAGTCACACGTTTAGGAAACACACTATGGCTCCTTAACGGGAAAGGTGAGGTGGGGTGATGCATAAAACAAGGGTTACAGATTAGCTCAGATACCGTTCCATAAACCCAATATGTAATAGACTAGACCTACTCCTTGCTCATTGAACGGGACCCAACACCCCCTATTCACCGCCCAAGAATATATCTGACTAGTAAGAATCTTAAAACCTATGTATTGAAATCTCTCTGTAAGTGAGTCAAGTGGGTGTAAAGCGGCATAAACACAGCACTGAAAAGCAGCTAAACCCCATTATAAAAATCAATTACTTTTAAACACCCGTGAAACAAAGACAGTGAAAGAGAGAGAAATTCTTACAAAATTCGTTCAGAGGCTGTGATGCCACCAGGATTGACCATATCTAGACCCACAGCTGATTGAGACATAGGGGTGGACACTCTTGGGGCTGAGAGGTTTGGTGAGGTTGGGTGAGCAAATGCAGACCCTTTAAAGTAATACTGCGTGGTACCCATCCCATGGGTCCCAAATCTCCAGGTTCAAGGGCATCTTCCTACATCGAAAACATGCATGAGAAACCCAGAAGATGGTACACCGTGTGATCGGGAAAGGTTTCTAAAACGCACCTCATTTCTCATCTCCTTCTGCTCGGGTTCGCCATTCCAGCCGCTTTCCTAGCAATCTCCCTCCTTGGAGAATCAGCACCTTTAACCTCCTGTTCCGTACAGGTTGCAATTGGTCCTGAGGATGAACGGGAAGACGGGGAACCAATGAGAGACTAGCTCTAGGTGTTGGGACAAGAAAAGGTCACGCTATTTTCCCATCAGAAAGAAGAATTAACCAAAGGCTCAGCCTACCGCCCGGAAGCAGAATAGGGCCTGAAGCAATCCTGCGCTTTTGCGGCCAGCTCCCAAGAAAGCGAGTTGAGAAATGGAGCTCAGGGGCACTGCAATTCACAAACCTGCAGAGTTATAAATGATAACTCTCGTCCACAAATATATTGAGGGAAGGCAACGAAGAGGATTTGAAAGCAAGGCAGAATTGCAGGAAACAGATTTCAGGAGGGAGATTCGAATCACCTTTAAAGCACAGGAAAAGCGGCAAAACCTCGACAATGATGCCCTTGGCCAAAAAGGTTGTATGCGTTTTTTCCTGAATATATTCAGGAAAAAACGCATACGCCCTTTTTGGCCAACCAAGCAACCTGGAAAGGCAAATCAGCGCTACAAAGAAGTCTCGCTTCCCATCGGTCAAAAGGGCCATGCTGAATAAAGTGTCAAAACCAGAAATGCAGGACAGGCCATGGAGAAACGGGAGCCTTGCTACGCTGATGGGCGGGATGTAAATTGCCAACAGCCACTCTGGAGAGGTGTACGATGTGTCCTGAGACATCTAAATAACTCAGCTTAGAGAGCATAGGGCACTTCCACTCATGGGCGTATAAATTGGGAAAACTAAAAATCAGCAAGACACAGGCACCGCAAAGTTTAGGGCTGCTCTGTTGGCAAGAACCTCCACTTCGTTACACCTTAAATATCCCAGGAAAGAGAAAAATGGATACAGAAGTTGTGGTCCTTATGTACAATGGAATATCACTCAGCCATGAAATCTACGTCATAAGGCTCGTAGCAGCATGATGAGTGGATTTAGGTACGACGATTCTATGTGAAATAAGTCACACAGAAAAAAAAAAAAAACTTATCATAAGATATCACTTATAGAGGGAAAGTAAAAACCGCTACACTTGAACTGAATTACAAAACAGAAGAGAGTCACACGTTTAGAAAACACACTATGGCTGCTTAACGGGAAAGGTGAGGTGGGGTGATGCATAAAACCAGGGTTTCAAATTAGCTCAGATACCGTTCCATAAACCCAACATGTAATAGACAAGACCTACTCCTTGCTCAGTGAACGGGACTCAACACCCCCTATTCACCGCCCAAGAATATATCTGACTAGTAAGAATCTTAAAACCTATGTATTGAAATCTCTCTGTAAGTGAGTCAAGTGGGTGTAAAGCGGCATAAACACAGCATTGAAAAGCAGCTAAACCCCATTATAAAAATCAATTACTTTTAAAAACCCGTGAAACAAAGACAGTGAAAGAGAGAGAAATTCTTACAAAATTCGTTCAGAGGCTGTGATGCCACCTGGGTTGACCATATCTAGACCCACAGCTGATTGAGACATAAGGGTGGACACTCTTGGGGCTGAGAGGTTTGGTGAGGTTGGGTGAGCAAACGCAGACCCTTGAAAGTAATACTGTGTGGTACCCATCCCATGGGTCCCAAATCTCCAGGTTCAAGGGCATCTTCCTACATCGAAAACATGCATGAGAAACCCAGAAAATGGTACACCGTGTGATCAGGAAAGGTTTCTAAAATGCACCTCATTTCTCATCTCCTTCTGCTCGGGTTCGCCATTCCAGCCGCTTTCCTAGCAATCTCCCTCCTTGGAGAATCAGCACCTTTAACCTCCTGTTCCGTACAGGTTGCAATTTGTCCTGAGGAGGAACGGGAAGAGGGGGAACCAATGAGAGACTAGCTCTAGGTCTTGGGACAGGCACAGGTCACTCTATTTTCCCATCAGAAAGAAGAATTAACCACAGGCTCAGCCTGCCGCCCGGAAGCAGAATAGGGCCTGAAGCAATCCTGCGCTTTTGCGGCCAGCTCCCAAGAAAGCGAGTTGAAAAATGGAGCTCAGGGGCACTGCAATTCACAAACCTGCAGAGTTATAAATGATAACTCTCTTCCACAAATATATTGAGGGAAGGCAACGAAGAGGATTTGAAAGCAAGGCAGAATTGCAGGAAACAGATTTCAGGAGGGAGATTCGAATCGCCTTTAAAGCACAGGAAAAGCGGCAAAACCTCGACAATGATGCCCTTGGCCAAAAAGGGCGTATGCGTTTTTTCCTGAATATATTCAGGAAAAAACGCATACGCCCTTTTTGGCCAACCAAGCAACCTGCAAAGGCAAATCAGCGCTACAAAGAAGTCTCGCTTCCCATCGGTCAAAAGGGCCATGCTGAATAAAGTGTCAAAACCAGAAATGCAGGACAGGCCATGGAGAAACGGGAGCCTTGCTACGCTGATGGGCGGGATGTAAATTGCCAACAGCCACTCTGGAGAGTTGTACGATGTGTCCTGAGACATCTAAAAAACTCAGCTTAGAGAGCATAGGGCACTTCCACTCGTGGGCCTATAAATTGGGAAAACTAAAATTCAGCAAGACACAGGCACCCCAAAGTTTAGGGCTGCTCTGTTGACAAGAACCTCCACTTCGTTACACCTTAAATATCCCAGGAAAGAGAAAAATGGATAAAGAAGTTGTGGTCCTTATGTACAATGGAATATCACTCAGCCATGAAATCTACGTCATAAGGCTCTTAGCAGCATGATGAGTGGATTTAGGTACGACGATTCTACGTGAAATCAGTCACACAGAAAAAGACACTTATCATAAGATATCACTTATAGAGGGAATGTAAAAACCGCTACACTTGAACTGAATTACAAAACAGAAGAGAGTCACACGTTTAGAAAACACACTATGGCTGCTTAACGGGAAAGGTGAGTTGGGGTGATGCATAAAACCAGGGTTTCAAATTAGCTCAGATACCGTTCCATAAACCCAATATGTAATAGACAAGACCTACTCCTTGCTCAGTGAACGGGACTCAACACCACCTATTCTCCGCCCAAGAATATATCTGACTAGTAAGAATCTTAAAACCTATGTGTTGATATCTCTCTGTAAGTGAGGCAAGTGCGTGTAAAGCGGCATACACACAGCTCTGAAAAGCAGCTAAACCCCATTATAAAAATCAATTACTTTTAAAAACCCGTGAAGCAAAGACAGTGAAAGAGAGAGAAATTCTTACAAAATTCGTTCAGGGGCTGTGATGCCACCTGGGTTGACCATATCTAGACCCACAGCTGATTGAGACATAAGGGTGGACACTCCTGGGGCTGAGAGGTTTGGTGAGGTTGGGTGAGCAAACGCAGACCCTTTAAAGTAATACTGCGTGGTACCCATCCCATGGGTCCCAAATCTCCAGGTTCAAGGGCACCTTCCTACATCGAAAACATGCATGAGAAACCCAGAAGATGGTACACCGTGTGATCGGGAAAGGTTTCTAAAACGCACCTCATTTCTCATCTCCTTGTGCTCGGGTTCGCCATTCCAGCCGCTTTCCTAGCAATCTCCCTCCTTGGAGAATCAGCACCTTTAACCTCCTGTTCCGTACAGGTTGCTATTTGTCCTGAGGAGGAACGGGAAGAGGGGGAACCAATGAGAGACTAGCTCTAGGTCTTGGGACAGGCACAGCTCAGTCTATTTTCCCATCAGGAAGAAGAATTAACCACAGGCTCAGCCTGCCTGCCGGAAGCCGAATAGGGCCTGAAGCAATCCTGCGCTTTTGAGGCCAGCTCCCAAGAAAGCCAGTTGAAAAATGGAGCTCAGGGGCACTGCAATTAACAAACCTGCAGAGTTATAAATGATAACTCTCGTCCACAAATATATTGAGGGAAGGCAACGAAGAGGATTTGAAAGCAAGGCAGAATTGTAGGAAACAGATTTCAGGAGGGAGATTCGAATCGCCTTTAAAGCACAGGAAAAGCGGCAAAACCTCGACAATGATACCCTTGGCCAAAAAGGGCGTATGCGTTTTTTCCTGAATATATTCAGGAAAAAACGCATACGCCCTTTTTGGCCAACCAAGCAACCTGCAAAGGCAAATCAGCGCTACAAAGAAGTCTCGCTTCCCATCGGTCAAAAGGGCCATGCTGAATAAAGTGTCAAAACCAGAAATGCAGGACAGGCCATGGAGAAACGGGAGTCTTGCTACGCTGATGGGCGGGATGTAAATTGCCAACAGCCACTCTGGAGAGGTGTACGGTGTGTCTTGAAACATCTAAAAAACTCAGCTTAGAGAGCATAGGGCACTTCCACTCGTGGGCGTATAAGTTGGGAAAACTAAAAATCAGCAAGATACAGGCACCCCAAAGTTTAGGGCTGCTCTGTTGACAAGAACCTCCACTTCGTTACACCTTAAATATCCCAGGAAAGAGAAAAATGGATAAAGAAGTTGTGGTCCTTATGTACAATGGAATATCACTCAGCCATGAAATCTAGGTCATAAGGCTCCTAGCAGCATGATGAGTGGATTTAGGTACGACGATTCTACGTGAAATAAGTCACACAGAAAAAGACACTTATCATAAGATATCACTTATAGAGGGAATGTAAAAACCGCTACACTTGAACTGAATTACAAAACAGAAGAGAGTCACACGTTTAGAAAACACACTATGGCTGCTTAACGGGAAAGGTGAGTTGGGGTGATGCATAAAACCAGGGTTTCAAATTAGCTCAGATACCGTTCCATAAACCCAATATGTAATAGACAAGACCTACTCCTTGCTCAGTGAACGGGACTCAACACCACCTATTCTCCGCCCAAAAATATATCTGACTAGTAAGAATCTTAAAACCTATGTGTTGATATCTCTCTGTAAGTGAGGCAAGTGCGTGTAAAGCGGCATACACACAGCTCTGAAAAGCAGCTAAACCCCATTATAAAAATCAATTACTTTTAAAAACCCGTGAAGCAAAGACAGTGAAAGAGAGAGAAATTCTTACAAAATTCGTTCAGGGGCTGTGATGCCACCTGGGTTGACCATATCTAGACCCACAGCTGATTGAGACATAAGGGTGGACACTCCTGGGGCTGAGAGGTTTGGTGAGGTTGGGTGAGCAAACGCAGACCCTTTAAAGTAATACTGCGTGGCACCCATCCCATGGGTCCCAAATCTCCAGGTTCAAGGGCACCTTCCTACATCGAAAACATGCATGAGAAACCCAGAAGATGGTACACTGTGTGATCGGGAAAGGTTTCTAAAACGCACCTCATTTCTCATCTCCTTGTGCTCGGGTTCGCCATTCCAGCCGCTTTCCTAGCAATCTTCCTTCTTGGAGAATCAGCACCTTTAACCTCCTGTTCCGTACAGGTTGCTATTTGTCCTGAGGAGGAACGGGAAGAGGGGGAACCAATGAGAGACTAGCTCTAGGTCTTGGGACAGGCACAGCTCACTCTATTTTCCCATCAGGAAGAACAATTAACCACAGGCTCAGCCTGCCAGCCGGAAGCCGAATAGGGCCTGAAGCAATCCTGCGCTTTTGCGGCCAGCTCCCAAGAAAGCGAGTTGAAAAATGGAGCTCAGGGGCACTGCAATTCACAAACCTGCAGAGTTATAAATGATAACTCTCGTCCACAAATATATTGAGGGAAGGCAACGAAGAGGATTTGAAAGCAAGGCAGAATTGCAGGAAACAGATTTCAGGAGGGAGATTCGAATCGCCTTTAAAGCACAGGAAAAGCGGCAAAACCTCGACAATGATGCCCTTGGCCAAAAAGGGCGTATGCGTTTTTTCCTGAATATATTCAGGAAAAAACGCATACGCCCTTTTTGGCCAACCAAGCAACCTGCAAAGGCAAATCAGCGCTACAAAGAAGTCTCGCTTCCCATCGGTCAAAAAGGCCATGCTGAATAAAGTGTCAAAACCAGAAATGCAGGACAGGCCATGGAGAAACGGGAGCCTTGCTACGCTGATGGGCGGGATGTAAATTGCCAACAGCCACTCTGGAGAGGTGTACGGTGTGTCTTGAAACATCTAAAAAACTCAGCTTAGAGAGCATAGGGCACTTCCACTCGTGGGCCTATAAATTGGGAAAACTAAAAATCAGCAAGACACAGGCACCCCAAAGTTTAGGGCTGCTCTGTTGAGAAGAAGATCCACTTCGTTACACCTTAAATATCCCAGGAAAGAGAAAAATGGATAAAGAAGTTGTGGTCCTTATGTACAATGGAATATCACTGAGCCATGAAATCAACGTCATAAGGCTCGTAGCAGCATGATGAGTGGATTTAGGTACGACGATTCTACGTGAAATAATTCACACAGAAAAAAAAAAAACTTATCATAAGATATCACTTATAGAGGGAATGTAAAAACCGCTACACTTGAACTGAATTACAAAACAGAAGAGAGTCACACGTTTAGGAAACACACTATGGCTCCTTAACGGGAAAGGTGAGGTGGGGTGATGCATAAAACAAGGGTTACAGATTAGCTCAGATACCGTTCCATAAACCCAATATGTAATAGACTAGACCTACTCCTTGCTCATTGAACGGGACCCAACACCCCCTATTCACCGCCCAAGAATATATCTGACTAGTAAGAATCTTAAAACCTATGTATTGAAATCTCTCTGTAAGTGAGTCAAGTGGGTGTAAAGCGGCATAAACACAGCACTGAAAAGCAGCTAAACCCCATTATAAAAATCAATTACTTTTAAACACCCGTGAAACAAAGACAGTGAAAGAGAGAGAAATTCTTACAAAATTCGTTCAGAGGCTGTGATGCCACCAGGATTGACCATATCTAGACCCACAGCTGATTGAGACATAGGGGTGGACACTCTTGGGGCTGAGAGGTTTGGTGAGGTTGGGTGAGCAAATGCAGACCCTTTAAAGTAATACTGCGTGGTACCCATCCCATGGGTCCCAAATCTCCAGGTTCAAGGGCATCTTCCTACATCGAAAACATGCATGAGAAACCCAGAAGATGGTACACCGTGTGATCGGGAAAGGTTTCTAAAACGCACCTCATTTCTCATCTCCTTCTGCTCGGGTTCGCCATTCCAGCCGCTTTCCTAGCAATCTCCCTCCTTGGAGAATCAGCACCTTTAACCTCCTGTTCCGTACAGGTTGCAATTGGTCCTGAGGATGAACGGGAAGACGGGGAACCAATGAGAGACTAGCTCTAGGTGTTGGGACAAGAACAGGTCACGCTATTTTCCCATCAGAAAGAAGAATTAACCAAAGGCTCAGCCTACCGCCCGGAAGCAGAATAGGGCCTGAAGCAATCCTGCGCTTTTGCGGCCAGCTCCCAAGAAAGCGAGTTGAGAAATGGAGCTCAGGGGCACTGCAATTCACAAACCTGCAGAGTTATAAATGATAACTCTCGTCCACAAATATATTGAGGGAAGGCAACGAAGAGGATTTGAAAGCAAGGCAGAATTGCAGGAAACAGATTTCAGGAGGGAGATTCGAATCACCTTTAAAGCACAGGAAAAGCGGCAAAACCTCGACAATGATGCCCTTGGCCAAAAAGGTTGTATGCGTTTTTTCCTGAATATATTCAGGAAAAAACGCATACGCCCTTTTTGGCCAAAGAAGCAACCTGGAAAGGCAAATCAGCGCTACAAAGAAGTCTCGCTTCCCATCGGTCAAAAGGGCCATGCTGAATAAAGTGTCAAAACCAGAAATGCAGGACAGGCCATGGAGAAACGGGAGCCTTGCTACGCTGATGGGCGGGATGTAAATTGCCAACAGCCACTCTGGAGAGGTGTACGATGTGTCCTGAGACATCTAAAAAACTCAGCTTAGAGAGCATAGGGCACTTCCACTCATGGGCGTATAAATTGGGAAAACTAAAAATCAGCAAGACACAGGCACCCCAACGTTTAGGGCTTCTCTGTTGGCAAGAACCTCCACTTCGTTACACCTTAAATATCCCAGGAAAGAGAAAAATGGATACAGAAGTTGTGGTCCTTAAGTACAATGGAATATCACTCAGCCATGAAATCTACGTCATAAGGCTCGTAGCAGCATGATGAGTGGATTTAGGTACGACGATTCTACGTGAAATAAGTGACACAGAAAAAAAAAAAAAAACTTATCATAAGATATCACTTATAGAGGGAAAGTAAAAACCGCTACACTTGAACTGAATTACAAAACAGAAGAGAGTCACACGTTTAGAAAACACACTATGGCTGCTTAACGGGAAAGGTGAGGTGGGGTGATGCATAAAACCAGGGTTTCAAATTAGCTCAGATACCGTTCCATAAACCCAACATGTAATAGACAAGACCTACTCCTTGCTCAGTGAACGGGACTCAACACCCCCTATTCACCGCCCAAGAATATATCTGACTAGTAAGAATCTTAAAACCTATGTATTGAAATCTCTCTGTAAGTGAGTCAAGTGGGTGTAAAGCGGCATAAACACAGCATTGAAAAGCAGCTAAACCCCATTATAAAAATCAATTACTTTTAAAAACCCGTGAAACAAAGACAGTGAAAGAGAGAGAAATTCTTACAAAATTCGTTCAGAGGCTGTGATGCCACCTGGGTTGACCATATCTAGACCCACAGCTGATTGAGACATAAGGGTGGACACTCCTGGGGCTGAGAGGTTTGGTGAGGTTGGGTGAGCAAACGCAGACCCTTTAAAGTAATACTGCGTGGTACCCATCCCATGGGTCCCAAATCTCCAGGTTCAAGGGCACCTTCCTACATCGAAAACATGCATGAGAAACCCAGAAGATGGTACACCGTGTGATCGGGAAAGGTTTCTAAAACGCACCTCATTTCTCATCTCCTTGTGCTCGGGTTCGCCATTCCAGCCGCTTTCCTAGCAATCTCCCTCCTTGGAGAATCAGCACCTTTAACCTCCTGTTCCGTACAGGTTGCTATTTGTCCTGAGGAGGAACGGGAAGAGGGGGAACCAATGAGAGACTAGCTCTAGGTCTTGGGACAGGCACAGCTCAGTCTATTTTCCCATCAGGAAGAAGAATTAACCACAGGCTCAGCCTGCCTGCCGGAAGCCGAATAGGGCCTGAAGCAATCCTGCGCTTTTGAGGCCAGCTCCCAAGAAAGCCAGTTGAAAAATGGAGCTCAGGGGCACTGCAATTAACAAACCTGCAGAGTTATAAATGATAACTCTCGTCCACAAATATATTGAGGGAAGGCAACGAAGAGGATTTGAAAGCAAGGCAGAATTGTAGGAAACAGATTTCAGGAGGGAGATTCGAATCGCCTTTAAAGCACAGGAAAAGCGGCAAAACCTCGACAATGATACCCTTGGCCAAAAAGGGCGTATGCGTTTTTTCCTGAATATATTCAGGAAAAAACGCATACGCCCTTTTTGGCCAACCAAGCAACCTGCAAAGGCAAATCAGCGCTACAAAGAAGTCTCGCTTCCCATCGGTCAAAAGGGCCATGCTGAATAAAGTGTCAAAACCAGAAATGCAGGACAGGCCATGGAGAAACGGGAGTCTTGCTACGCTGATGGGCGGGATGTAAATTGCCAACAGCCACTCTGGAGAGGTGTACGGTGTGTCTTGAAACATCTAAAAAACTCAGCTTAGAGAGCATAGGGCACTTCCACTCGTGGGCGTATAAGTTGGGAAAACTAAAAATCAGCAAGATACAGGCACCCCAAAGTTTAGGGCTGCTCTGTTGACAAGAACCTCCACTTCGTTACACCTTAAATATCCCAGGAAAGAGAAAAATGGATAAAGAAGTTGTGGTCCTTATGTACAATGGAATATCACTCAGCCATGAAATCTAGGTCATAAGGCTCCTAGCAGCATGATGAGTGGATTTAGGTACGACGATTCTACGTGAAATAAGTCACACAGAAAAAGACACTTATCATAAGATATCACTTATAGAGGGAATGTAAAAACCGCTACACTTGAACTGAATTACAAAACAGAAGAGAGTCACACGTTTAGAAAACACACTATGGCTGCTTAACGGGAAAGGTGAGTTGGGGTGATGCATAAAACCAGGGTTTCAAATTAGCTCAGATACCGTTCCATAAACCCAATATGTAATAGACAAGACCTACTCCTTGCTCAGTGAACGGGACTCAACACCACCTATTCTCCGCCCAAAAATATATCTGACTAGTAAGAATCTTAAAACCTATGTGTTGATATCTCTCTGTAAGTGAGGCAAGTGCGTGTAAAGCGGCATACACACAGCTCTGAAAAGCAGCTAAACCCCATTATAAAAATCAATTACTTTTAAAAACCCGTGAAGCAAAGACAGTGAAAGAGAGAGAAATTCTTACAAAATTCGTTCAGGGGCTGTGATGCCACCTGGGTTGACCATATCTAGACCCACAGCTGATTGAGACATAAGGGTGGACACTCCTGGGGCTGAGAGGTTTGGTGAGGTTGGGTGAGCAAACGCAGACCCTTTAAAGTAATACTGCGTGGCACCCATCCCATGGGTCCCAAATCTCCAGGTTCAAGGGCACCTTCCTACATCGAAAACATGCATGAGAAACCCAGAAGATGGTACACTGTGTGATCGGGAAAGGTTTCTAAAACGCACCTCATTTCTCATCTCCTTGTGCTCGGGTTCGCCATTCCAGCCGCTTTCCTAGCAATCTTCCTTCTTGGAGAATCAGCACCTTTAACCTCCTGTTCCGTACAGGTTGCTATTTGTCCTGAGGAGGAACGGGAAGAGGGGGAACCAATGAGAGACTAGCTCTAGGTCTTGGGACAGGCACAGCTCACTCTATTTTCCCATCAGGAAGAACAATTAACCACAGGCTCAGCCTGCCAGCCGGAAGCCGAATAGGGCCTGAAGCAATCCTGCGCTTTTGCGGCCAGCTCCCAAGAAAGCGAGTTGAAAAATGGAGCTCAGGGGCACTGCAATTCACAAACCTGCAGAGTTATAAATGATAACTCTCGTCCACAAATATATTGAGGGAAGGCAACGAAGAGGATTTGAAAGCAAGGCAGAATTGCAGGAAACAGATTTCAGGAGGGAGATTCGAATCGCCTTTAAAGCACAGGAAAAGCGGCAAAACCTCGACAATGATGCCCTTGGCCAAAAAGGGCGTATGCGTTTTTTCCTGAATATATTCAGGAAAAAACGCATACGCCCTTTTTGGCCAACCAAGCAACCTGCAAAGGCAAATCAGCGCTACAAAGAAGTCTCGCTTCCCATCGGTCAAAAAGGCCATGCTGAATAAAGTGTCAAAACCAGAAATGCAGGACAGGCCATGGAGAAACGGGAGCCTTGCTACGCTGATGGGCGGGATGTAAATTGCCAACAGCCACTCTGGAGAGGTGTACGGTGTGTCTTGAAACATCTAAAAAACTCAGCTTAGAGAGCATAGGGCACTTCCACTCGTGGGCCTATAAATTGGGAAAACTAAAAATCAGCAAGACACAGGCACCCCAAAGTTTAGGGCTGCTCTGTTGAGAAGAAGATCCACTTCGTTACACCTTAAATATCCCAGGAAAGAGAAAAATGGATAAAGAAGTTGTGGTCCTTATGTACAATGGAATATCACTGAGCCATGAAATCAACGTCATAAGGCTCGTAGCAGCATGATGAGTGGATTTAGGTACGACGATTCTACGTGAAATAATTCACACAGAAAAAAAAAAAACTTATCATAAGATATCACTTATAGAGGGAATGTAAAAACCGCTACACTTGAACTGAATTACAAAACAGAAGAGAGTCACACGTTTAGGAAACACACTATGGCTCCTTAACGGGAAAGGTGAGGTGGGGTGATGCATAAAACAAGGGTTACAGATTAGCTCAGATACCGTTCCATAAACCCAATATGTAATAGACTAGACCTACTCCTTGCTCATTGAACGGGACCCAACACCCCCTATTCACCGCCCAAGAATATATCTGACTAGTAAGAATCTTAAAACCTATGTATTGAAATCTCTCTGTAAGTGAGTCAAGTGGGTGTAAAGCGGCATAAACACAGCACTGAAAAGCAGCTAAACCCCATTATAAAAATCAATTACTTTTAAACACCCGTGAAACAAAGACAGTGAAAGAGAGAGAAATTCTTACAAAATTCGTTCAGAGGCTGTGATGCCACCAGGATTGACCATATCTAGACCCACAGCTGATTGAGACATAGGGGTGGACACTCTTGGGGCTGAGAGGTTTGGTGAGGTTGGGTGAGCAAATGCAGACCCTTTAAAGTAATACTGCGTGGTACCCATCCCATGGGTCCCAAATCTCCAGGTTCAAGGGCATCTTCCTACATCGAAAACATGCATGAGAAACCCAGAAGATGGTACACCGTGTGATCGGGAAAGGTTTCTAAAACGCACCTCATTTCTCATCTCCTTCTGCTCGGGTTCGCCATTCCAGCCGCTTTCCTAGCAATCTCCCTCCTTGGAGAATCAGCACCTTTAACCTCCTGTTCCGTACAGGTTGCAATTGGTCCTGAGGATGAACGGGAAGACGGGGAACCAATGAGAGACTAGCTCTAGGTGTTGGGACAAGAACAGGTCACGCTATTTTCCCATCAGAAAGAAGAATTAACCAAAGGCTCAGCCTACCGCCCGGAAGCAGAATAGGGCCTGAAGCAATCCTGCGCTTTTGCGGCCAGCTCCCAAGAAAGCGAGTTGAGAAATGGAGCTCAGGGGCACTGCAATTCACAAACCTGCAGAGTTATAAATGATAACTCTCGTCCACAAATATATTGAGGGAAGGCAACGAAGAGGATTTGAAAGCAAGGCAGAATTGCAGGAAACAGATTTCAGGAGGGAGATTCGAATCACCTTTAAAGCACAGGAAAAGCGGCAAAACCTCGACAATGATGCCCTTGGCCAAAAAGGTTGTATGCGTTTTTTCCTGAATATATTCAGGAAAAAACGCATACGCCCTTTTTGGCCAAAGAAGCAACCTGGAAAGGCAAATCAGCGCTACAAAGAAGTCTCGCTTCCCATCGGTCAAAAGGGCCATGCTGAATAAAGTGTCAAAACCAGAAATGCAGGACAGGCCATGGAGAAACGGGAGCCTTGCTACGCTGATGGGCGGGATGTAAATTGCCAACAGCCACTCTGGAGAGGTGTACGATGTGTCCTGAGACATCTAAAAAACTCAGCTTAGAGAGCATAGGGCACTTCCACTCATGGGCGTATAAATTGGGAAAACTAAAAATCAGCAAGACACAGGCACCCCAACGTTTAGGGCTTCTCTGTTGGCAAGAACCTCCACTTCGTTACACCTTAAATATCCCAGGAAAGAGAAAAATGGATACAGAAGTTGTGGTCCTTAAGTACAATGGAATATCACTCAGCCATGAAATCTACGTCATAAGGCTCGTAGCAGCATGATGAGTGGATTTAGGTACGACGATTCTACGTGAAATAAGTGACACAGAAAAAAAAAAAAAAACTTATCATAAGATATCACTTATAGAGGGAAAGTAAAAACCGCTACACTTGAACTGAATTACAAAACAGAAGAGAGTCACACGTTTAGAAAACACACTATGGCTGCTTAACGGGAAAGGTGAGGTGGGGTGATGCATAAAACCAGGGTTTCAAATTAGCTCAGATACCGTTCCATAAACCCAACATGTAATAGACAAGACCTACTCCTTGCTCAGTGAACGGGACTCAACACCCCCTATTCACCGCCCAAGAATATATCTGACTAGTAAGAATCTTAAAACCTATGTATTGAAATCTCTCTGTAAGTGAGTCAAGTGGGTGTAAAGCGGCATAAACACAGCATTGAAAAGCAGCTAAACCCCATTATAAAAATCAATTACTTTTAAAAACCCGTGAAACAAAGACAGTGAAAGAGAGAGAAATTCTTACAAAATTCGTTCAGAGGCTGTGATGCCACCTGGGTTGACCATATCTAGACCCACAGCTGATTGAGACATAAGGGTGGACACTCTTGGGGCTGAGAGGTTTGGTGAGGTTGGGTGAGCAAACGCAGACCCTTGAAAGTAATACTGTGTGGTACCCATCCCATGGGTCCCAAATCTCCAGGTTCAAGGGCATCTTCCTACATCGAAAACATGCATGAGAAACCCAGAAAATGGTACACCGTGTGATCAGGAAAGGTTTCTAAAACGCACCTCATTTCTCATCTCCTTGTGCTCGGGTTCGCCATTCCAGCCGCTTTCCTAGCAATCTCCCTCCTTGGAGAATCAGCACCTTTAACCTCCTGTTCCGTACAGGTTGCAATTTGTCCTGAGGAGGAACGGGAAGAGGGGGAACCAATGAGAGACTAGCTCTAGGTCTTGGGACAGGCACAGGTCACTCTATTTTCCCATCACGAAGAAGAATTAACCACAGGCTCAGCCTGCCACCCGGAAGCAGAATAGGGCCTGAAGCAATCCTGCGCTTTTGCGGCCAGCTCCCAAGAAAGCGAGTTGAAAACTGGAGCTCAGGGGCACTGCAATTCACAAACCTGCAGAGTTATATATGATAACTCTCGTCCACAAATATATTGAGGGAAGGCAACGAAGAGGATTTGAAAGCAAGGCAGAATTGCAGGAAACAGATTTCAGGAGGGAGATTCGAATCGCCTTTAAAGCACAGGAAAAGCGGCAAAACCTCGACAATGATGCCCTTGGCCAAAAAGGGCGTATGCGTTTTTTCCTGAATATATTCAGGAAAAAACGCATACGCCCTTTTTGGCCAACCAAGCAACCTGGAAAGGCAAATCAGCGCCACAAAGAAGTCTCGCTTCCCATCGGTCAAAATGGTCATGCTGAATAAAGTGTCAAAACCAGAAATGCAGGACAGGCCATGGAGAAACGGGAGCCTTGCTACGCTGATGGACGAGATGTAAATTGCCAACAGCCACTCTGGAGAGGTGTACGGTGTGTCTTGAAACATCTAAAAAACTCAGCTTAGAGAGCATAGGGCACTTCCACTCATGGGCGTATAAATTGGGAAAACTAAAAATCAGCAAGACACAGGCACCCCAAAGTTTAGGGCAGCTCTGTTGAGAAGAAGATCCACTTCGTTACACCTTAAATATCCCAGGAAAGAGAAAAATGGATAAAGAAGTTGTGGTCCTTATGTACAATGGAATATCACTGAGCCATGAAATCAACGTCATAAGGCTCGTAGCAGCATGATGAGTGGATTTAGGTACGACGATTCTACGTGAAATAATTCACACAGAAAAAAAAAAAAACTTATCATAAGATATCACTTATAGAGGGAATGTAAAAACCGCTACACTTGAACTGAATTACAAAACAGAAGAGAGTCACACGTTTAGGAAACACACTATGGCTCCTTAACGGGAAAGGTGAGGTGGGGTGATGCATAAAACAAGGGTTACAGATTAGCTCAGATACCGTTCCATAAACCCAATATGTAATAGACAAGACCTACTCCTTGCTCATTGAACGGGACCCAACACCCCCTATTCACCGCCCAAGAATATATCTGACTAGTAAGAATCTTAAAACCTATGTATTGAAATCTCTCTGTAAGTGAGTCAAGTGGGTGTAAAGCGGCATAAACACAGCACTGAAAAGCAGCTAAACCCCATTATAAAAATCAATTACTTTTAAACACCCGTGAAACAAAGACAGTGAAAGAGAGAGAAATTCTTACAAAATTCGTTCAGAGGCTGTGATGCCACCAGGATTGACCATATCTAGACCCACAGCTGATTGAGACATAGGGGTGGACACTCTTGGGGCTGAGAGGTTTGGTGAGGTTGGGTGAGCAAATGCAGACCCTTTAAAGTAATACTGCGTGGTACCCATCCCATGGGTCCCAAATCTCCAGGTTTAAGGGCATCTTCCTACATCGAAAACATGCATGAGAAACCCAGAAGATGGTACACCGTGTGATCGGGAAAGGTTTCTAAAACGCACCTCATTTCTCATCTCCTTCTGCTCGGGTTCGCCATTCCAGCCGCTTTCCTAGCAATCTCCCTCCTTGGAGAATCAGCACCTTTAACCTCCTGTTCCGTACAGGTTGCAATTGGTCCTGAGGATGAACGGGAAGACGGGGAACCAATGAGAGACTAGCTCTAGGTGTTGGGACAAGAACAGGTCACGCTATTTTCCCATCAGAAAGAAGAATTAACCGAAGGCTCAGCCTACCGCCCGGAAGCAGAATAGGGCCTGAAGCAATCCTGCGCTTTTGCGGCCAGCTCCCAAGAAAGCGAGTTGAGAAATGGAGCTCAGGGGCACTGCAATTCACAAACCTGCAGAGTTATAAATGATAACTCTCGTCCACAAATATATTGAGGGAAGGCAACGAAGAGGATTTGAAAGCAAGGCAGAATTGCAGGAAACAGATTTCAGGAGGGAGATTCGAATCACCTTTAAAGCACAGGAAAATCGGCAAAACCTCGACAATGATGCCCTTGGCCAAAAAGGTTGTATGCGTTTTTTCCTGAATATATTCAGGAAAAAACGCATACGCCCTTTTTGGCCAACCAAGCAACCTGGAAAGGCAAATCAGCGCTACAAAGAAGTCTCGCTTCCCATCGGTCAAAAGGGCCATGCTGAATAAAGTGTCAAAACCAGAAATGCAGGACAGGCCATGGAGAAACGGGAGCCTTGCTACGCTGATGGGCGGGATGTAAATTGCCAACAGCCACTCTGGAGAGGTGTACGATGTGTCCTGAGACATCTAAATAACTCAGCTTAGAGAGCATAGGGCACTTCCACTCATGGGCGTATAAATTGGGAAAACTAAAAATCAGCAAGACACAGGCACCGCAAAGTTTAGGGCTGCTCTGTTGGCAAGAACCTCCACTTCGTTACACCTTAAATATCCCAGGAAAGAGAAAAATGGATACAGAAGTTGTGGTCCTTATGTACAATGGAATATCACTCAGCCATGAAATCTACGTCATAAGGCTCGTAGCAGCATGATGAGTGGATTTAGGTACGACGATTCTATGTGAAATAAGTCACACAGAAAAAAAAAAAAAACTTATCATAAGATATCACTTATAGAGGGAAAGTAAAAACCGCTACACTTGAACTGAATTACAAAACAGAAGAGAGTCACACGTTTAGAAAACACACTATGGCTGCTTAACGGGAAAGGTGAGGTGGGGTGATGCATAAAACCAGGGTTTCAAATTAGCTCAGATACCGTTCCATAAACCCAACATGTAATAGACAAGACCTAATCCTTGCTCAGTGAACGGGACTCAACACCCCCTATTCACCGCCCAAGAATATATCTGACTAGTAAGAATCTTAAAACCTATGTATTGAAATCTCTCTGTAAGTGAGTCAAGTGGGTGTAAAGCGGCATAAACACAGCATTGAAAAGCAGCTAAACCCCATTATAAAAATCAATTACTTTTAAAAACCCGTGAAACAAAGACAGTGAAAGAGAGAGAAATTCTTACAAAATTCGTTCAGAGGCTGTGATGCCACCTGGGTTGACCATATCTAGACCCACAGCTGATTGAGACATAAGGGTGGACACTCTTGGGGCTGAGAGGTTTGGTGAGGTTGGGTGAGCAAACGCAGACCCTTGAAAGTAATACTGTGTGGTACCCATCCCATGGGTCCCAAATCTCCAGGTTCAAGGGCATCTTCCTACATCGAAAACATGCATGAGAAACCCAGAAAATGGTACACCGTGTGATCAGGAAAGGTTTCTAAAATGCACCTCATTTCTCATCTCCTTCTGCTCGGGTTCGCCATTCCAGCCGCTTTCCTAGCAATCTCCCTCCTTGGAGAATCAGCACCTTTAACCTCCTGTTCCGTACAGGTTGCAATTTGTCCTGAGGAGGAACGGGAAGAGGGGGAACCAATGAGAGACTAGCTCTAGGTCTTGGGACAGGCACAGGTCACTCTATTTTCCCATCAGAAAGAAGAATTAACCACAGGCTCAGCCTGCCGCCCGGAAGCAGAATAGGGCCTGAAGCAATCCTGCGCTTTTGCGGCCAGCTCCCAAGAAAGCGAGTTGAAAAATGGAGCTCAGGGGCACTGCAATTCACAAACCTGCAGAGTTATAAATGATAACTCTCTTCCACAAATATATTGAGGGAAGGCAACGAAGAGGATTTGAAAGCAAGGCAGAATTGCAGGAAACAGATTTCAGGAGGGAGATTCGAATCGCCTTTAAAGCACAGGAAAAGCGGCAAAACCTCGACAATGATGCCCTTGGCCAAAAAGGGCGTATGCGTTTTTTCCTGAATATATTCAGGAAAAAACGCATACGCCCTTTTTGGCCAACCAAGCAACCTGCAAAGGCAAATCAGCGCTACAAAGAAGTCTCGCTTCCCATCGGTCAAAAGGGCCATGCTGAATAAAGTGTCAAAACCAGAAATGCAGGACAGGCCATGGAGAAACGGGAGCCTTGCTACGCTGATGGGCGGGATGTAAATTGCCAACAGCCACTCTGGAGAGTTGTACGATGTGTCCTGAGACATCTAAAAAACTCAGCTTAGAGAGCATAGGGCACTTCCACTCGTGGGCCTATAAATTGGGAAAACTAAAATTCAGCAAGACACAGGCACCCCAAAGTTTAGGGCTGCTCTGTTGACAAGAACCTCCACTTCGTTACACCTTAAATATCCCAGGAAAGAGAAAAATGGATAAAGAAGTTGTGGTCCTTATGTACAATGGAATATCACTCAGCCATGAAATCTACGTCATAAGGCTCTTAGCAGCATGATGAGTGGATTTAGGTACGACGATTCTACGTGAAATCAGTCACACAGAAAAAGACACTTATCATAAGATATCACTTATAGAGGGAATGTAAAAACCGCTACACTTGAACTGAATTACAAAACAGAAGAGAGTCACACGTTTAGAAAACACACTATGGCTGCTTAACGGGAAAGGTGAGTTGGGGTGATGCATAAAACCAGGGTTTCAAATTAGCTCAGATACCGTTCCATAAACCCAATATGTAATAGACAAGACCTACTCCTTGCTCAGTGAACGGGACTCAACACCACCTATTCTCCGCCCAAGAATATATCTGACTAGTAAGAATCTTAAAACCTATGTGTTGATATCTCTCTGTAAGTGAGGCAAGTGCGTGTAAAGCGGCATACACACAGCTCTGAAAAGCAGCTAAACCCCATTATAAAAATCAATTACTTTTAAAAACCCGTGAAGCAAAGACAGTGAAAGAGAGAGAAATTCTTACAAAATTCGTTCAGGGGCTGTGATGCCACCTGGGTTGACCATATCTAGACCCACAGCTGATTGAGACATAAGGGTGGACACTCCTGGGGCTGAGAGGTTTGGTGAGGTTGGGTGAGCAAACGCAGACCCTTTAAAGTAATACTGCGTGGTACCCATCCCATGGGTCCCAAATCTCCAGGTTCAAGGGCACCTTCCTACATCGAAAACATGCATGAGAAACCCAGAAGATGGTACACCGTGTGATCGGGAAAGGTTTCTAAAACGCACCTCATTTCTCATCTCCTTGTGCTCGGGTTCGCCATTCCAGCCGCTTTCCTAGCAATCTCCCTCCTTGGAGAATCAGCACCTTTAACCTCCTGTTCCGTACAGGTTGCTATTTGTCCTGAGGAGGAACGGGAAGAGGGGGAACCAATGAGAGACTAGCTCTAGGTCTTGGGACAGGCACAGCTCAGTCTATTTTCCCATCAGGAAGAAGAATTAACCACAGGCTCAGCCTGCCTGCCGGAAGCCGAATAGGGCCTGAAGCAATCCTGCGCTTTTGAGGCCAGCTCCCAAGAAAGCCAGTTGAAAAATGGAGCTCAGGGGCACTGCAATTAACAAACCTGCAGAGTTATAAATGATAACTCTCGTCCACAAATATATTGAGGGAAGGCAACGAAGAGGATTTGAAAGCAAGGCAGAATTGTAGGAAACAGATTTCAGGAGGGAGATTCGAATCGCCTTTAAAGCACAGGAAAAGCGGCAAAACCTCGACAATGATACCCTTGGCCAAAAAGGGCGTATGCGTTTTTTCCTGAATATATTCAGGAAAAAACGCATACGCCCTTTTTGGCCAACCAAGCAACCTGCAAAGGCAAATCAGCGCTACAAAGAAGTCTCGCTTCCCATCGGTCAAAAGGGCCATGCTGAATAAAGTGTCAAAACCAGAAATGCAGGACAGGCCATGGAGAAACGGGAGTCTTGCTACGCTGATGGGCGGGATGTAAATTGCCAACAGCCACTCTGGAGAGGTGTACGGTGTGTCTTGAAACATCTAAAAAACTCAGCTTAGAGAGCATAGGGCACTTCCACTCGTGGGCGTATAAGTTGGGAAAACTAAAAATCAGCAAGATACAGGCACCCCAAAGTTTAGGGCTGCTCTGTTGACAAGAACCTCCACTTCGTTACACCTTAAATATCCCAGGAAAGAGAAAAATGGATAAAGAAGTTGTGGTCCTTATATACAATGGAATATCACTCAGCCATGAAATCTAGGTCATAAGGCTCCTAGCAGCATGATGAGTGGATTTAGGTACGACGATTCTACGTGAAATAAGTCACACAGAAAAAGACACTTATCATAAGATATCACTTATAGAGGGAATGTAAAAACCGCTACACTTGAACTGAATTACAAAACAGAAGAGAGTCACACGTTTAGAAAACACACTATGGCTGCTTAACGGGAAAGGTGAGTTGGGGTGATGCATAAAACCAGGGTTTCAAATTAGCTCAGATACCGTTCCATAAACCCAATATGTAATAGACAAGACCTACTCCTTGCTCAGTGAACGGGACTCAACACCACCTATTCTCCGCCCAAAAATATATCTGACTAGTAAGAATCTTAAAACCTATGTGTTGATATCTCTCTGTAAGTGAGGCAAGTGCGTGTAAAGCGGCATACACACAGCTCTGAAAAGCAGCTAAACCCCATTATAAAAATCAATTACTTTTAAAAACCCGTGAAGCAAAGACAGTGAAAGAGAGAGAAATTTTTACAAAATTCGTTCAGGGGCTGTGATGCCACCTGGGTTGACCATATCTAGACCCACAGCTGATTGAGACATAAGGGTGGACACTCCTGGGGCTGAGAGGTTTGGTGAGGTTGGGTGAGCAAACGCAGACCCTTTAAAGTAATACTGCGTGGCACCCATCCCATGGGTCCCAAATCTCCAGGTTCAAGGGCACCTTCCTACATCGAAAACATGCATGAGAAACCCAGAAGATGGTACACTGTGTGATCGGGAAAGGTTTCTAAAACGCACCTCATTTCTCATCTCCTTGTGCTCGGGTTCGCCATTCCAGCCGCTTTCCTAGCAATCTTCCTTCTTGGAGAATCAGCACCTTTAACCTCCTGTTCCGTACAGGTTGCTATTTGTCCTGAGGAGGAACGGGAAGAGGGGGAACCAATGAGAGACTAGCTCTAGGTCTTGGGACAGGCACAGCTCACTCTATTTTCCCATCAGGAAGAACAATTAACCACAGGCTCAGCCTGCCAGCCGGAAGCCGAATAGGGCCTGAAGCAATCCTGCGCTTTTGCGGCCAGCTCCCAAGAAAGCGAGTTGAAAAATGGAGCTCAGGGGCACTGCAATTCACAAACCTGCAGAGTTATAAATGATAACTCTCGTCCACAAATATATTGAGGGAAGGCAACGAAGAGGATTTGAAAGCAAGGCAGAATTGTAGGAAACAGATTTCAGGAGGGAGATTCGAATCGCCTTTAAAGCACAGGAAAAGCGGCAAAACCTCGACAATGATGCCCTTGGCCAAAAAGGGCGTATGCGTTTTTTCCTGAATATATTCAGGAAAAAACGCATACGCCCTTTTTGGCCAACCAAGCAACCTGCAAAGGCAAATCAGCGCTACAAAGAAGTCTCGCTTCCCATCGGTCAAAAGGGCCATGCTGAATAAAGTGTCAAAACCAGAAACGCAGGACAGGCCATGGAGAAACGGGAGCCTTGCTACGCTGATGGGCGGGATGTAAATTGCCAACAGCCACTCTGGAGAGGTGTACGGTGTGTCTTGAAACATCTAAAAAACTCAGCTTAGAGAGCATAGGGCACTTCCACTCGTGGGCGTATAAGTTGGGAAAACTAAAAATCAGCAAGATACAGGCACCCCAAAGTTTAGGGCTGCTCTGTTGACAAGAACCTCCACTTCGTTACACCTTAAATATCCCAGGAAAGAGAAAAATGGATAAAGAAGTTGTGGTCCTTATGTACAATGGAATATCACTCAGCCATGAAATCTAGGTCATAAGGCTCCTAGCAGCATGATGAGTGGATTTAGGTACGACGATTCTACGTGAAATCAGTCACACAGAAAAAGACACTTATCATAAGATATCACTTATAGAGGGAATGTAAAAACCGCTACACTTGAACTGAATTACAAAACAGAAGAGAGTCACACGTTTAGAAAACACACTATGGCTGCTTAACGGGAAAGGTGAGTTGGGGTGATGCATAAAACCAGGGTTTCAAATTAGCTCAGATACCGTTCCATAAACCCAATATGTAATAGACAAGACCTACTCCTTGCTCAGTGAACGGGACTCAACACCACCTATTCACCGCCCAAAAATATATCTGACTATTAAGAATCTTAAAACCTATGTGTTGATATCTCTCTGTAAGTGAGGCAAGTGCGTGTAAAGCGGCATACACACAGCTCTGAAAAGCAGCTAAACCCCATTATAAAAATCAATTACTTTTAAAAACCCGTGAAGCAAAGACAGTGAAAGAGAGAGAAATTCTTACAAAATTCGTTCAGGGGCTGTGATGCCACCTGGGTTGACCATATCTAGACCCACAGCTGATTGAGACATAAGGGTGGACACTCCTGGGGCTGAGAGGTTTGGTGAGGTTGGGTGAGCAAACGCAGACCCTTTAAAGTAATACTGCGTGGCACCCATCCCATGGGTCCCAAATCTCCAGGTTCAAGGGCACCTTCCTACATCGAAAACATGCATGAGAAACCCAGAAGATGGTACACCGTGTGATCGGGAAAGAATTCTAAAACGCACCTCATTTCTCATCTCCTTGTGCTCGGGTTCGCCATTCCAGCCGCTTTCCTAGCAATCTCCCTCCTTGGAGAATCAGCACCTTTAACCTCCTGTTCCGTACAGGTTGCTATTTGTCCTGAGGAGGAACGGGAAGAGGGGGAACCAATGAGAGACTAGCTCTAGGTCTTGGGACAGGCACAGCTCACTCTATTTTCCCATTAGGAAGAAGAATTAACCACAGGCTCAGCCTGCCAGCCGGAAGCCGAATAGGGCCTGAAGCAATCCTGAGCTTTTGCGGCCAGCTCCCAAGAAAGCGAGTTGAAAAATGGACTTCAGGGGCACTGCAATTCACAAACCTGCAGAGTTATAAATGATAACTCTCGTCCACAAATATATTGAGGGAAGGCAACGAAGAGGATTTGAAAGCAAGGCAGAATTGTAGGAAACAGATTTCAGGAGGGAGATTCGAATCGCCTTTAAAGCACAGGAAAAGCGGCAAAACCTCGACAATGATGCCCTTGGCCAAAAAGGGCGTATGCGTTTTTTCCTGAATATATTCAGGAAAAAACGCATACGCCCTTTTTGGCCAACCAAGCAACCTGCAAAGGCAAATCAGCGCTACAAAGAAGTCTCGCTTCCCATCGGTCAAAAGGGCCATGCTGAATAAAGTGTCAAAACCAGAAATGCAGGACAGGCCATGGAGAAACGGGAGCCTTGCTACGCTGATGGGCGGGATGTAAATTGCCAACAGCCACTCTGGAGAGGTGTACGGTGTGTCTTGAAACATCTAAAAAACTCAGCTTAGAGAGCATAGGGCACTTCCACTCGTGGGCCTATAAATTGGGAAAACTAAAATTCAGCAAGTCACAGGCACCCCAAAGTTTAGGGCTGCTCTGTTGACAACAACCTCCACTTCGTTACACCTTAAATATCCCAGGAAAGAGAAAAATGGATAAAGAAGTTGTGGTCCTTATGTACAATGGAATATCACTCAGCCATGAAATCTATGTCATAAGGCTCTTAGCAGCATGATGAGTGGATTTAGGTACGACGATTCTACGTGAAATCAGTCACACAGAAAAAGACACTTATCATAAGATATCACTTATAGAGGGAATGTAAAAACCGCTACACTTGAACTGAATCACAAAACAGAAGAGAGTCACACGTTTAGAAAACACACTATGGCTGCTTAACGGGAAAGGTGAGGTGGGGTGATGCATAAAACAAGGGTTTCAAATTAGCTCAGATACCGTTCCATAAACCCAATATGTAATAGACAAGACCTACTCCTTGCTCAGTGAACGGGACTCAGCACCCCCTATTCACCGCCCAAGAATATATCTGACTAGTAAGAATCTTAAAACCTATGGGTTGATATCTCTCTGTAAGTGACTCAAGTGGGTGTAAAGCGGCATAAACACAGCACTGAAAAGCAGCTAAACCCCATTATAAAAATCAATTACTTTTAAAAACCCGTGAAGCAAAGACAGTGAAAGAGAGAGAAATTCTTACAAAATTCGTTCAGGGGCTGTGATGCCACCTGGGTTGACCATATCTAGACCCACAGCTGATTGAGACATAAGGGTGGACACTCCTGGGGCTGAGAGGTTTGGTGAGGTTGGGTGAGCAAACGCAGACCCTTTATAGTAATACTGCGTGGTACCCATCCCATGGGTCCCAAATCTCCAGGTTCAAGGGCACCTTCCTACATCGAAAACATGCATGAGAAACCCAGAAGATGGTACACCGTGTGATCGGGAAAGGTTTCTAAAACGCACCTCATTTCTCATCTCCTTGTGCTCGGGTTCGCCATTCCAGCCGTTTTCCTAGAAATCTCCCACCTTGGAGAATCAGCACCTTTAACCTCCTGTTCCGTACAGGTTGCAATTTGTCCTGAGGAGGAAAGGGAAGAGGGGGAACCAATGAGAGAGTAGCTCTAGGTCTTGGGACAGGCACAGCTCACTCTATTTTCCCATCAGGAAGAAGAATTAACCAAAGGCTCAGCCTACCGCCCGGAAACAGAATAGGGCCTGAAGCAATCCTGCGCTTTTGCGGCCAGCTCCCAAGAAAGCGAGTTGAGAAATGGAGCTCAGGGGCACTGCAATTCACTAACCTGCAGAGTTATAAATGATAACTCTCGTCCACAAATATATTGAGGGAAGGCAACGAAGAGGATTTGAAAGCAAGGCAGAATTGCAGGAAACAGATTTCAGGAGGGAGATTCGAATCGCCGTTAAAGCACAGGAAAAGCGGCAAAACCTCGACAATGATGCCCTTGGCCAAAAAGGTTGTATGCGTTTTTTCCTGAATATATTCAGGAAAAAACGCATACGCCCTTTTTGGCCAACCAAGCAACCTGGAAAGGCAAATCAGCGCTACAAAGAAGTCTCGCTTCCCATCGGTCAAAAGGGCCATGCTGAATAAAGTGTCAAAACCAGAAATGCAGGACAGGCCATGGAGAAACGGGAGCCTTGCTACGCTGATGGGCGGGATGTAAATTGCCAACAGCCACTCTGCAGAGGTGTACGGTGTGTCCTGAGACATCTAAAAAACTCAGCTTAGAGAGCATAGGGCACTTCCACTCATGGGCGTATAAATTGGGAAAACTAAAAATCAGCAAGACACAGGCACCCCAAAGTTTAGGGCTGCTCTGTTGGCAAGAACCTCCACTTCGTTACACCTTAAATATCCCAGGAAAGAGAAAAATGGATACAGAAGTTGTGGTCCTTATGTACAATGGAATATCACTCAGCCATGAAATCTACGTCATAAGGCTCGAAGCAGCATGATGAGTGGATTTAGGTATGTCGATTCTAGGTGAAATAAGTCACACAGAAAAAAAAAAAACAACTTATCATAAGATATCACTTATAGAGGGAAAGTAAAAACCACTACACTTGAACTGAATTACAAAACAGAAGAGAGTCACACGTTTAGAAAACACACTATGGCTGCTTAACGGGAAAGGTGAGGTGGGGTGATGCATAAAACCAGGGTTACAAATTAGCTCAGATAGCGTTCCATAAACCCAATATGTAATAGACAAGACCTACTCCTTACTCAGTGAACGGGACCCAACAACCCCTATTCACCGACCAAGAATATATCTGACAAGTAACAATCTTAAAACCTATGTATTGAAATCTCTCTGTAAGTGAGTCAAGTGCGTGTAAAGCATCATAAACACAGCACTGAAAAGCAGCTAAACCCCATTAGAAAAATCAATTACTTTTAAAAACCCGTGAAACAAAGACAGTGAAAGAGAGAGAAATTCTTACAAAATTCGTTCAGAGGCTGTGATGCCACCTGGGTTGACCATATCTAGACCCACAGCTGATTGAGACATAAGGGTGGACACTCTTGGGGCTGAGAGGTTTGCTGAGGTTGGGTGAGCAAATGCAGACCCTTTAAAGTAATACTGCGTGGTACCCATCCCATGGGTCCCAAATCTCCAGGTTCAAGGGCATCTTCCTACATCGAAAACATGCATGAGAAACCCAAAAAATGGTACACCGTGTGATCGGGAAAGGTTTCTAAAACGCACCTCATTTCTCATCTCCTTGTTCTCGGGTTCGCCATTCCAGCCGCTTTCCTAGCAATCTCCCTCCTTGGAGAATCAGCACCTTTAACCTCCTGTTCCGTACAGGTTGCAATTTGTCCTGAGGATGAAAGGGAAGAGGGGGAACCAATGAGAGACTAGCTCTAGGTCTTGGGACAGGCACAGGTCACTCTATTTTCCCATCAGGAAGAACAATTAACCACAGGCACAGCCTGCCACCCGGAAGCAGAATAGGGCCTGAAGCAATCCTGCACTTTTGCGGCCAGCTCCCAAGAAAGCGAGTTGAAAAATGGAGCTCAGGGGCACTGCGATTCACAAACCTGCAGAGTTATAAATGATAACTCTCGTCCACAAATATATTGAGGGAAGGCAACGAAGAGGATTTGAAAGCAAGGCAGAATTGCAGGAAACAGATTTCAGGAGGGAGATTCGAATCGCCTTTAAAGCACAGGAAAAGCCGCAAAACCTCGACAATGATGCCCTTGGCCAAAAAGGGCGTATGCGTTTTTTCCTGAATATATTCAGGAAAAAACGCATACGCCCTTTTTGGCCAACCAAGCAACCTGGAAAGGCAAATCAGCGCCACAAAGAAGTCTCGCTTCCCATCGGTCAAAAGGGCCATGCTGAATAAAGTGTCAAAACCAGAAATGCAGGACAGGCCATGGAGAAACGGGAGCCTTGCTACGCTGATGGGCGAGATGTAAATTGCCAACAGCCACTCTGGAGAGGTGTACGGTGTGTCTTGAAACATCTAAAAAACTCAGCTTAGAGAGCATAGGGCACTTCCACTCATGGGCGTATAAACTGGGAAAACTAAAAATCAGCAAGACACAGGCACCCCAACGTTTAGGGCTTCTCTGTTGGCAAGAACCTCCACTTCGTTACACCTTAAATATCCCAGGAAAGAGAAAAATGGATACAGAAGTTGTGGTCCTTAAGTACAATGGAATATCACTCAGCCATGAAATCTACGTCATAAGGCTCGTAGCAGCATGATGAGTGGATTTAGGTACGACGATTCTACGTGAAATAAGTCACACAGAAAAAAAAAAAAAAACTTATCATAAGATATCACTTATAGAGGGAAAGTAAAAACCGCTACACTTGAACTGAATTACAAAACAGAAGAGAGTCACACGTTTAGAAAACACACTATGGCTGCTTAACGGGAAAGGTGAGGTGGGGTGATGCATAAAACCAGGGTTTCAAATTAGCTCAGATACCGTTCCATAAACCCAACATGTAATAGACAAGACCTACTCCTTGCTCAGTGAACGGGACTCAACACCCCCTATTCACCGCCCAAGAATATATCTGACTAGTAAGAATCTTAAAACCTATGTATTGAAATCTCTCTGTAAGTGAGTCAAGTGGGTGTAAAGCGGCATAAACACAGCATTGAAAAGCAGCTAAACCCCATTATAAAAATCAATTACTTTTAAAAACCCGTGAAACAAAGACAGTGAAAGAGAGAGAAATTCTTACAAAATTCGTTCAGAGGCTGTGATGCCACCTGGGTTGACCATATCTAGACCCACAGCTGATTGAGACATAAGTGTGGACACTCTTGGGGCTGAGAGGTTTGGTGAGGTTGGGTGAGCAAACGCAGACCCTTGAAAGTAATACTGTGTGGTACCCATCCCATGGGTCCCAAATCTCCAGGTTCAAGGGCATCTTCCTACATCGAAAACATGCATGAGAAACCCAGAAAATGGTACACCGTGTGATCAGGAAAGGTTTCTAAAACGCACCTCATTTCTCATCTCCTTGTGCTCGGGTTCGCCATTCCAGCCGCTTTCCTAGCAATCTCCCTCCTTGGAGAATCAGCACCTTTAACCTCCTGTTCCGTACAGGTTGCAATTTGTCCTGAGGAGGAACGGGAAGAGGGGGAACCAATGAGAGACTAGCTCTAGGTCTTGGGACAGGCACAGGTCACTCTATTTTCCCATCACGAAGAAGAATTAACCACAGGCTCAGCCTGCCACCCGGAAGCAGAATAGGGCCTGAAGCAATCCTGCGCTTTTGCGGCCAGCTCCCAAGAAAGCGAGTTGAAAAATGGAGCTCAGGGGCACTGCAATTCACAAACCTGCAGAGTTATAAATGATAACTCTCGTCCACAAATATATTGAGGGAAGGCAACGAAGAGGATTTGAAAGCAAGGCAGAATTGCAGGAAACAGATTTCAGGAGGGAGATTCGAATCGCCTTTAAAGCAGAGGAAAAGCGGCAAAACCTCGACAATGATGCCCTTGGCCAAAAAGGGCGTATGCGTTTTTTCCTGAATATATTCAGGAAAAAACGCATACGCCCTTTTTGGCCAACCAAGCAACCTGGAAAGGCAAATCAGCGCCACAAAGAAGTCTCGCTTCCCATCGGTCAAAAGGGTCATGCTGAATAAAGTGTCAAAACCAGAAATGCAGGACAGGCCATGGAGAAACGGGAGCCTTGCTACGCTGATGGACGAGATGTAAATTGCCAACAGCCACTCTGGAGAGGTGTACGGTGTGTCTTGAAACATCTAAAAAACTCAGCTTAGAGAGCATAGGGCACTTCCACTCATGGGCGTATAAATTGGGAAAACTAAAAATCAGCAAGACACAGGCACCCCAAAGTTTAGGGCAGCTCTGTTGAGAAGAAGATCCACTTCGTTACACCTTAAATATCCCAGGAAAGAGAAAAATGGATAAAGAAGTTGTGGTCCTTATGTACAATGGAATATCACTGAGCCATGAAATCAACGTCATAAGGCTCGTAGCAGCATGATGAGTGGATTTAGGTACGACGATTCTACGTGAAATAATTCACACAGAAAAAAAAAAAAACTTATCATAAGATATCACTTATAGAGGGAATGTAAAAACCGCTACACTTGAACTGAATTACAAAACAGAAGAGAGTCACACGTTTAGGAAACACACTATGGCTCCTTAACGGGAAAGGTGAGGTGGGGTGATGCATAAAACAAGGGTTACAGATTAGCTCAGATACCGTTCCATAAACCCAATATGTAATAGACAAGACCTACTCCTTGCTCATTGAACGGGACCCAACACCCCCTATTCACCGCCCAAGAATATATCTGACTAGTAAGAATCTTAAAACCTATGTATTGAAATCTCTCTGTAAGTGAGTCAAGTGGGTGTAAAGCGGCATAAACACAGCACTGAAAAGCAGCTAAACCCCATTATAAAAATCAATTACTTTTAAACACCCGTGAAACAAAGACAGTGAAAGAGAGAGAAATTCTTACAAAATTCGTTCAGAGGCTGTGATGCCACCAGGATTGACCATATCTAGACCCACAGCTGATTGAGACATAGGGGTGGACACTCTTGGGGCTGAGAGGTTTGGTGAGGTTGGGTGAGCAAATGCAGACCCTTTAAAGTAATACTGCGTGGTACCCATCCCATGGGTCCCAAATCTCCAGGTTTAAGGGCATCTTCCTACATCGAAAACATGCATGAGAAACCCAGAAGATGGTACACCGTGTGATCGGGAAAGGTTTCTAAAACGCACCTCATTTCTCATCTCCTTCTGCTCGGGTTCGCCATTCCAGCCGCTTTCCTAGCAATCTCCCTCCTTGGAGAATCAGCACCTTTAACCTCCTGTTCCGTACAGGTTGCAATTGGTCCTGAGGATGAACGGGAAGACGGGGAACCAATGAGAGACTAGCTCTAGGTGTTGGGACAAGAACAGGTCACGCTATTTTCCCATCAGAAAGAAGAATTAACCGAAGGCTCAGCCTACCGCCCGGAAGCAGAATAGGGCCTGAAGCAATCCTGCGCTTCTGCGGCCAGCTCCCAAGAAAGCGAGTTGAGAAATGGAGCTCAGGGGCACTGCAATTCACAAACCTGCAGAGTTATAAATGATAACTCTCGTCCACAAATATATTGAGGGAAGGCAACGAAGAGGATTTGAAAGCAAGGCAGAATTGCAGGAAACAGATTTCAGGAGGGAGATTCGAATCACCTTTAAAGCACAGGAAAATCGGCAAAACCTCGACAATGATGCCCTTGGCCAAAAAGGTTGTATGCGTTTTTTCCTGAATATATTCAGGAAAAAACGCATACGCCCTTTTTGGCCAACCAAGCAACCTGGAAAGGCAAATCAGCGCTACAAAGAAGTCTCGCTTCCCATCGGTCAAAAGGGCCATGCTGAATAAAGTGTCAAAACCAGAAATGCAGGACAGGCCATGGAGAAACGGGAGCCTTGCTACGCTGATGGGCGGGATGTAAATTGCCAACAGCCACTCTGGAGAGGTGTACGATGTGTCCTGAGACATCTAAAAAACTCAGCTTAGAGAGCATAGGGCACTTCCACTAATGGGCGTATAAATTGGGAAAACTAAAAATCAGCAAGACACAGGCACCCCAAAGTTTAGGGCTTCTCTGTTGGCAAGAACCTCCACTTCGTTACACCTTAAATATCCCAGGAAAGAGAAAAATGGATACAGAAGTTGTGGTCCTTAAGTACAATGGAATATCACTCAGCCATGAAATCTACGTCATAAGGCTCGTAGCAGCATGATGAGTGGATTTAGGTACGACGATTCTACGTGAAATAAGTCACACAGAAAAAAAAAAAAAAACTTATCATAAGATATCACTTATAGAGGGAAAGTAAAAACCGCTACACTTGAACTGAATTACAAAACAGAAGAGAGTCACACGTTTAGAAAACACACTATGGCTGCTTAACGGGAAAGGTGAGGTGGGGTGATGCATAAAACCAGGGTTTCAAATTAGCTCAGATACCGTTCCATAAACCCAACATGTAATAGACAAGACCTACTCCTTGCTCAGTGAACGGGACTCAACACCCCCTATTCACCGCCCAAGAATATATCTGACTAGTAAGAATCTTAAAACCTATGTATTGAAATCTCTCTGTAAGTGAGTCAAGTGGGTGTAAAGCGGCATAAACACAGCATTGAAAAGCAGCTAAACCCCATTATAAAAATCAATTACTTTTAAAAACCCGTGAAACAAAGACAGTGAAAGAGAGAGAAATTCTTACAAAATTCGTTCAGAGGCTGTGATGCCACCTGGGTTGACCATATCTAGACCCACAGCTGATTGAGACATAAGGGTGGACACTCTTGGGGCTGAGAGGTTTGGTGAGGTTGGGTGAGCAAACGCAGACCCTTGAAAGTAATACTGTGTGGTACCCATCCCATGGGTCCCAAATCTCCAGGTTCAAGGGCATCTTCCTACATCGAAAACATGCATGAGAAACCCAGAAAATGGTACACCGTGTGATCAGGAAAGGTTTCTAAAACGCACCTCATTTCTCATCTCCTTGTGCTCGGGTTCGCCATTCCAGCCGCTTTCCTAGCAATCTCCCTCCTTGGAGTATCAGCACCTTTAACCTCCTGTTCCGTACAGGTTGCAATTTGTCCTGAGGAGGAACGGGAAGAGGGGGAACCAATGAGAGACTAGCTCTAGGTCTTGGGACAGGCACAGGTCACTCTATTTTCCCATCACGAAGAAGAATTAACCACAGGCTCAGCCTGCCACCCGGAAGCAGAATAGGGCCTGAAGCAATCCTGCGCTTTTGCGGCCAGCTCCCAAGAAAGCGAGTTGAAAAATGGAGCTCAGGGGCACTGCAATTCACAAACCTGCAGAGTTATAAATGATAACTCTCGTCCACAAATATATTGAGGGAAGGCAACGAAGAGGATTTGAAAGCAAGGCAGAATTGCAGGAAACAGATTTCAGGAGGGAGATTCGAATCGCCTTTAAAGCACAGGAAAAGCGGCAAAACCTCGACAATGATGCCCTTGGCCAAAAAGGGCGTATGCGTTTTTTCCTGAATATATTCAGGAAAAAACGCATACGCCCTTTTTGGCCAACCAAGCAACCTGGAAAGGCAAATCAGCGCCACAAAGAAGTCTCGCTTCCCATCGGTCAAAAGGGTCATGCTGAATAAAGTGTCAAAACCAGAAATGCAGGACAGGCCATGGAGAAACGGGAGCCTTGCTACGCTGATGGACGAGATGTAAATTGCCAACAGCCACTCTGGAGAGGTGTACGGTGTGTCTTGAAACATCTAAAAAACTCAGCTTAGAGAGCATAGGGCACTTCCACTCATGGGCGTATAAATTGGGAAAACTAAAAATCAGCAAGACACAGGCACCCCAAAGTTTAGGGCAGCTCTGTTGAGAAGAAGATCCACTTCGTTACACCTTAAATATCCCAGGAAAGAGAAAAATGGATAAAGAAGTTGTGGTCCTTATGTACAATGGAATATCACTGAGCCATGAAATCAACGTCATAAGGCTCGTAGCAGCATGATGAGTGGATTTAGGTACGACGATTCTACGTGAAATAATTCACACAGAAAAAAAAAAAACTTATCATAAGATATCACTTATAGAGGGAATGTAAAAACCGCTACACTTGAACTGAATTACAAAACAGAAGAGAGTCACACGTTTAGGAAACACACTATGGCTCCTTAACGGGAAAGGTGAGGTGGGGTGATGCATAAAACAAGGGTTACAGATTAGCTCAGATACCGTTCCATAAACCCAATATGTAATAGACAAGACCTACTCCTTGCTCATTGAACGGGACCCAACACCCCCTATTCACCGCCCAAGAATATATCTGACTAGTAAGAATCTTAAAACCTATGTATTGAAATCTCTCTGTAAGTGAGTCAAGTGGGTGTAAAGCGGCATAAACACAGCACTGAAAAGCAGCTAAACCCCATTATAAAAATCAATTACTTTTAAACACCCGTGAAACAAAGACAGTGAAAGAGAGAGAAATTCTTACAAAATTCGTTCAGAGGCTGTGATGCCACCAGGATTGACCATATCTAGACCCACAGCTGATTGAGACATAGGGGTGGACACTCTTGGGGCTGAGAGGTTTGGTGAGGTTGGGTGAGCAAATGCAGACCCTTTAAAGTAATACTGCGTGGTACCCATCCCATGGGTCCCAAATCTCCAGGTTTAAGGGCATCTTCCTACATCGAAAACATGCATGAGAAACCCAGAAGATGGTACACCGTGTGATCGGGAAAGGTTTCTAAAACGCACCTCATTTCTCATCTCCTTCTGCTCGGGTTCGCCATTCCAGCCGCTTTCCTAGCAATCTCCCTCCTTGGAGAATCAGCACCTTTAACCTCCTGTTCCGTACAGGTTGCAATTGGTCCTGAGGATGAACGGGAAGACGGGGAACCAATGAGAGACTAGCTCTAGGTGTTGGGACAAGAACAGGTCACGCTATTTTCCCATCAGAAAGAAGAATTAACCGAAGGCTCAGCCTACCGCCCGGAAGCAGAATAGGGCCTGAAGCAATCCTGCGCTTTTGCGGCCAGCTCCCAAGAAAGCGAGTTGAGAAATGGAGCTCAGGGGCACTGCAATTCACAAACCTGCAGAGTTATAAATGATAACTCTCGTCCACAAATATATTGAGGGAAGGCAACGAAGAGGATTTGAAAGCAAGGCAGAATTGCAGGAAACAGATTTCAGGAGGGAGATTCGAATCACCTTTAAAGCACAGGAAAATCGGCAAAACCTCGACAATGATGCCCTTGGCCAAAAAGGTTGTATGCGTTTTTTCCTGAATATATTCAGGAAAAAACGCATACGCCCTTTTTGGCCAACCAAGCAACCTGGAAAGGCAAATCAGCGCTACAAAGAAGTCTCGCTTCCCATCGGTCAAAAGGGCCATGCTGAATAAAGTGTCAAAACCAGAAATGCAGGACAGGCCATGGAGAAACGGGAGCCTTGCTACGCTGATGGGCGGGATGTAAATTGCCAACAGCCACTCTGGAGAGGTGTACGATGTGTCCTGAGACATCTAAATAACTCAGCTTAGAGAGCATAGGGCACTTCCACTCATGGGCGTATAAATTGGGAAAACTAAAAATCAGCAAGACACAGGCACCGCAAAGTTTAGGGTTGCTCTGTTGGCAAGAACCTCCACTTCGTTACACCTTAAATATCCCAGGAAAGAGAAAAATGGATACAGAAGTTGTGGTCCTTAAGTACAATGGAATATCACTCAGCCATGAAATCTACGTCATAAGGCTCGTAGCAGCATGATGAGTGGATTTAGGTACGACGATTCTATGTGAAATAAGTCACACAGAAAAAAAAAAAAACTTATCATAAGATATCACTTATAGAGGGAAAGTAAAAACCGCTCCACTTGAACTGAATTACAAAACAGAAGAGAGTCACACGTTTAGAAAACACACTATGGCTGCTTAACGGGAAAGGTGAGGTGGGGTGATGCATAAAACCAGGGTTTCAAATTAGCTCAGATACCGTTCCATAAACCCAACATGTAATAGACAAGACCTAATCCTTGCTCAGTGAACGGGACTCAACACCCCCTATTCACCGCCCAAGAATATATCTGACTAGTAAGAATCTTAAAACCTATGTATTGAAATCTCTCTGTAAGTGAGTCAAGTGGGTGTAAAGCGGCATAAACACAGCATTGAAAAGCAGCTAAACCCCATTATAAAAATCAATTACTTTTAAAAACCCGTGAAACAAAGACAGTGAAAGAGAGAGAAATTCTTACAAAATTCGTTCAGAGGCTGTGATGCCACCTGGGTTGACCATATCTAGACCCACAGCTGATTGAGACATAAGGGTGGACACTCTTGGGGCTGAGAGGTTTGGTGAGGTTGGGTGAGCAAACGCAGACCCTTGAAAGTAATACTGTGTGGTACCCATCCCATGGGTCCCAAATCTCCAGGTTCAAGGGCATCTTCCTACATCGAAAACATGCATGAGAAACCCAGAAAATGGTACACCGTGTGATCAGGAAAGGTTTCTAAAATGCACCTCATTTCTCATCTCCTTCTGCTCGGGTTCGCCATTCCAGCCGCTTTCCTAGCAATCTCCCTCCTTGGAGAATCAGCACCTTTAACCTCCTGTTCCGTACAGGTTGCAATTTGTCCTGAGGAGGAACGGGAAGAGGGGGAACCAATGAGAGACTAGCTCTAGGTCTTGGGACAGGCACAGGTCACTCTATTTTCCCATCACGAAGAAGAATTAACCACAGGCTCAGCCTGCCACCCGGAAGCAGAATAGGGCCTGAAGCAATCCTGCGCTTTTGCGGCCAGCTCCCAAGAAAGCGAGTTGAAAAATGGAGCTCAGGGGCACTGCAATTCAAAAACCTGCAGAGTTATAAATGATAACTCTCTTCCACAAATATATTGAGGGAAGGCAACGAAGAGGATTTGAAAGCAAGGCAGAATTGCAGGAAACAGATTTCAGGAGGGAGATTCGAATCGCCTTTAAAGCACAGGAAAAGCGGCAAAACCTCGACAATGATGCCCTTGGCCAAAAAGGGCGTATGCGTTTTTTCCTGAATATATTCAGGAAAAAACGCATACGCCCTTTTTGGCCAACCAAGCAACCTGCAAAGGCAAATCAGCGCTACAAAGAAGTCTCGCTTCCCATCGGTCAAAAGGGCCATGCTGAATAAAGTGTCAAAACCAGAAATGCAGGACAGGCCATGGAGAAACGGGAGCCTTGCTACGCTGATGGGCGGGATGTAAATTGCCAACAGCCACTCTGGAGAGGTGTACGGTGTGTCTTGAAACATCTAAAAAACTCAGCTTAGAGAGCATAGGGCACTTCCACTCGTGGGCCTATAAATTGGGAAAACTAAAAATCAGCAAGACACAGGCACCCCAAAGTTTAGGGCTGCTCTGTTGAGAAGAAGATCCACTTCGTTACACCTTAAATATCCCAGGAAAGAGAAAAATGGATAAAGAAGTTGTGGTCCTTATGTACAATGGAATATCACTGAGCCATGAAATCAACGTCATAAGGCTCGTAGCAGCATGATGAGTGGATTTAGGTACGACGATTCTACGTGAAATAATTCACACAGAAAAAAAAAAAAACTTATCATAAGATATCACTTATAGAGGGAATGTAAAAACCGCTACACTTGAACTGAATTACAAAACAGAAGAGAGTCACACGTTTAGGAAACACACTATGGCTCCTTAACGGGAAAGGTGAGGTGGGGTGATGCATAAAACAAGGGTTACAGATTAGCTCAGATACCGTTCCATAAACCCAATATGTAATAGACTAGACCTACTCCTTGCTCATTGAACGGGACCCAACACCCCCTATTCACCGCCCAAGAATATATCTGACTAGTAAGAATCTTAAAACCTATGTATTGAAATCTCTCTGTAAGTGAGTCAAGTGGGTGTAAAGCGGCATAAACACAGCACTGAAAAGCAGCTAAACCCCATTATAAAAATCAATTACTTTTAAACACCCGTGAAACAAAGACAGTGAAAGAGAGAGAAATTCTTACAAAATTCGTTCAGAGGCTGTGATGCCACCAGGATTGACCATATCTAGACCCACAGCTGATTGAGACATAGGGGTGGACACTCTTGGGGCTGAGAGGTTTGGTGAGGTTGGGTGAGCAAATGCAGACCCTTTAAAGTAATACTGCGTGGTACCCATCCCATGGGTCCCAAATCTCCAGGTTCAAGGGCATCTTCCTACATCGAAAACATGCATGAGAAACCCAGAAGATGGTACACCGTGTGATCGGGAAAGGTTTCTAAAACGCACCTCATTTCTCATCTCCTTCTGCTCGGGTTCGCCATTCCAGCCGCTTTCCTAGCAATCTCCCTCCTTGGAGAATCAGCACCTTTAACCTCCTGTTCCGTACAGGTTGCAATTGGTCCTGAGGATGAACGGGAAGACGGGGAACCAATGAGAGACTAGCTCTAGGTGTTGGGACAAGAACAGGTCACGCTATTTTCCCATCAGAAAGAAGAATTAACCAAAGGCTCAGCCTACCGCCCGGAAGCAGAATAGGGCCTGAAGCAATCCTGCGCTTTTGCGGCCAGCTCCCAAGAAAGCGAGTTGAGAAATGGAGCTCAGGGGCACTGCAATTCACAAACCTGCAGAGTTATAAATGATAACTCTCGTCCACAAATATATTGAGGGAAGGCAACGAAGAGGATTTGAAAGCAAGGCAGAATTGCAGGAAACAGATTTCAGGAGGGAGATTCGAATCACCTTTAAAGCACAGGAAAAGCGGCAAAACCTCGACAATGATGCCCTTGGCCAAAAAGGTTGTATGCGTTTTTTCCTGAATATATTCAGGAAAAAACGCATACGCCCTTTTTGGCCAACCAAGCAACCTGGAAAGGCAAATCAGCGCTACAAAGAAGTCTCGCTTCCCATCGGTCAAAAGGGCCATGCTGAATAATGTGTCAAAACCAGAAATGCAGGACAGGCCATGGAGAAACGGGAGCCTTGCTACGCTGATGGGCGGGATGTAAATTGCCAACAGCCACTCTGGAGAGGTGTACGATGTGTCCTGAGACATCTAAAAAACTCAGCTTAGAGAGCATAGGGCACTTCCACTCATGGGCGTATAAATTGGGAAAACTAAAAATCAGCAAGACACAGGCACCCCAACGTTTAGGGCTTCTCTGTTGGCAAGAACCTCCACTTCGTTACACCTTAAATATCCCAGGAAAGAGAAAAATGGATACAGAAGTTGTGGTCCTTAAGTACAATGGAATATCACTCAGCCATGAAATCTACGTCATAAGGCTCGTAGCAGCATGATGAGTGGATTTAGGTACGACGATTCTACGTGAAATAAGTGACACAGAAAAAAAAAAAAAAACTTATCATAAGATATCACTTATAGAGGGAAAGTAAAAACCGCTACACTTGAACTGAATTACAAAACAGAAGAGAGTCACACGTTTAGAAAACACACTATGGCTGCTTAACGGGAAAGGTGAGGTGGGGTGATGCATAAAACCAGGGTTTCAAATTAGCTCAGATACCGTTCCATAAACCCAACATGTAATAGACAAGACCTACTCCTTGCTCAGTGAACGGGACTCAACACCCCCTATTCACCGCCCAAGAATATATCTGACTAGTAAGAATCTTAAAACCTATGTATTGAAATCTCTCTGTAAGTGAGTCAAGTGGGTGTAAAGCGGCATAAACACAGCATTGAAAAGCAGCTAAACCCCATTATAAAAATCAATTACTTTTAAAAACCCGTGAAACAAAGACAGTGAAAGAGAGAGAAATTCTTACAAAATTCGTTCAGAGGCTGTGATGCCACCTGGGTTGACCATATCTAGACCCACAGCTGATTGAGACATAAGGGTGGACACTCTTGGGGCTGAGAGGTTTGGTGAGGTTGGGTGAGCAAACGCAGACCCTTGAAAGTAATACTGTGTGGTACCCATCCCATGGGTCCCAAATCTCCAGGTTCAAGGGCATCTTCCTACATCGAAAACATGCATGAGAAACCCAGAAAATGGTACACCGTGTGATCAGGAAAGGTTTCTAAAATGCACCTCATTTCTCATCTCCTTCTGCTCGGGTTCGCCATTCCAGCCGCTTTCCTAGCAATCTCCCTCCTTGGAGAATCAGCACCTTTAACCTCCTGTTCCGTACAGGTTGCAATTTGTCCTGAGGAGGAACGGGAAGAGGGGGAACCAATGAGAGACTAGCTCTAGGTCTTGGGACAGGCACAGGTCACTCTATTTTCCCATCACGAAGAAGAATTAACCACAGGCTCAGCCTGCCACCCGGAAGCAGAATAGGGCCTGAAGCAATCCTGCGCTTTTGCGGCCAGCTCCCAAGAAAGCGAGTTGAAAAATGGAGCTCAGGGGCACTGCAATTCACAAACCTGCAGAGTTATAAATGATAACTCTCTTCCACAAATATATTGAGGGAAGGCAACGAAGAGGATTTGAAAGCAAGGCAGAATTGCAGGAAACAGATTTCAGGAGGGAGATTCGAATCGCCTTTAAAGCACAGGAAAAGCGGCAAAACCTCGACAATGATGCCCTTGGCCAAAAAGGGCGTATGCGTTTTTTCCTGAATATATTCAGGAAAAAACGCATACGCCCTTTTTGGCCAACCAAGCAACCTGCAAAGGCAAATCAGCGCTACAAAGAAGTCTCGCTTCCCATCGGTCAAAAGGGCCATGCTGAATAAAGTGTCAAAACCAGAAATGCAGGACAGGCCATGGAGAAACGGGAGCCTTGCTACGCTGATGGGCGGGATGTAAATTGCCAACAGCCACTCTGGAGAGGTGTACGGTGTGTCTTGAAACATCTAAAAAACTCAGCTTAGAGAGCATAGGGCACTTCCACTCGTGGGCCTATAAATTGGGAAAACTAAAAATCAGCAAGACACAGGCACCCCAAAGTTTAGGGCTGCTCTGTTGAGAAGAAGATCCACTTCGTTACACCTTAAATATCCCAGGAAAGAGAAAAATGGATAAAGAAGTTGTGGTCCTTATGTACAATGGAATATCACTGAGCCATGAAATCAACGTCATAAGGCTCGTAGCAGCATGATGAGTGGATTTAGGTACGACGATTCTACGTGAAATAATTCACACAGAAAAAAAAAAAAACTTATCATAAGATATCACTTATAGAGGGAATGTAAAAACCGCTACACTTGAACTGAATTACAAAACAGAAGAGAGTCACACGTTTAGGAAACACACTATGGCTCCTTAACGGGAAAGGTGAGGTGGGGTGATGCATAAAACAAGGGTTACAGATTAGCTCAGATACCGTTCCATAAACCCAATATGTAATAGACTAGACCTACTCCTTGCTCATTGAACGGGACCCAACACCCCCTATTCACCGCCCAAGAATATATCTGACTAGTAAGAATCTTAAAACCTATGTATTGAAATCTCTCTGTAAGTGAGTCAAGTGGGTGTAAAGCGGCATAAACACAGCACTGAAAAGCAGCTAAACCCCATTATAAAAATCAATTACTTTTAAACACCCGTGAAACAAAGACAGTGAAAGAGAGAGAAATTCTTACAAAATTCGTTCAGAGGCTGTGATGCCACCAGGATTGACCATATCTAGACCCACAGCTGATTGAGACATAGGGGTGGACACTCTTGGGGCTGAGAGGTTTGGTGAGGTTGGGTGAGCAAATGCAGACCCTTTAAAGTAATACTGCGTGGTACCCATCCCATGGGTCCCAAATCTCCAGGTTCAAGGGCATCTTCCTACATCGAAAACATGCATGAGAAACCCAGAAGATGGTACACCGTGTGATCGGGAAAGGTTTCTAAAACGCACCTCATTTCTCATCTCCTTCTGCTCGGGTTCGCCATTCCAGCCGCTTTCCTAGCAATCTCCCTCCTTGGAGAATCAGCACCTTTAACCTCCTGTTCCGTACAGGTTGCAATTGGTCCTGAGGATGAACGGGAAGACGGGGAACCAATGAGAGACTAGCTCTAGGTGTTGGGACAAGAACAGGTCACGCTATTTTCCCATCAGAAAGAAGAATTAACCAAAGGCTCAGCCTACCGCCCGGAAGCAGAATAGGGCCTGAAGCAATCCTGCGCTTTTGCGGCCAGCTCCCAAGAAAGCGAGTTGAGAAATGGAGCTCAGGGGCACTGCAATTCACAAACCTGCAGAGTTATAAATGATAACTCTCGTCCACAAATATATTGAGGGAAGGCAACGAAGAGGATTTGAAAGCAAGGCAGAATTGCAGGAAACAGATTTCAGGAGGGAGATTCGAATCACCTTTAAAGCACAGGAAAAGCGGCAAAACCTCGACAATGATGCCCTTGGCCAAAAAGGTTGTATGCGTTTTTTCCTGAATATATTCAGGAAAAAACGCATACGCCCTTTTTGGCCAACCAAGCAACCTGGAAAGGCAAATCAGCGCTACAAAGAAGTCTCGCTTCCCATCGGTCAAAAGGGCCATGCTGAATAATGTGTCAAAACCAGAAATGCAGGACAGGCCATGGAGAAACGGGAGCCTTGCTACGCTGATGGGCGGGATGTAAATTGCCAACAGCCACTCTGGAGAGGTGTACGATGTGTCCTGAGACATCTAAAAAACTCAGCTTAGAGAGCATAGGGCACTTCCACTCATGGGCGTATAAATTGGGAAAACTAAAAATCAGCAAGACACAGGCACCCCAACGTTTAGGGCTTCTCTGTTGGCAAGAACCTCCACTTCGTTACACCTTAAATATCCCAGGAAAGAGAAAAATGGATACAGAAGTTGTGGTCCTTAAGTACAATGGAATATCACTCAGCCATGAAATCTACGTCATAAGGCTCGTAGCAGCATGATGAGTGGATTTAGGTACGACGATTCTACGTGAAATAAGTGACACAGAAAAAAAAAAAAAAAACTTATCATAAGATATCACTTATAGAGGGAAAGTAAAAACCGCTACACTTGAACTGAATTACAAAACAGAAGAGAGTCACACGTTTAGAAAACACACTATGGCTGCTTAACGGGAAAGGTGAGGTGGGGTGATGCATAAAACCAGGGTTTCAAATTAGCTCAGATACCGTTCCATAAACCCAACATGTAATAGACAAGACCTACTCCTTGCTCAGTGAACGGGACTCAACACCCCCTATTCACCGCCCAAGAATATATCTGACTAGTAAGAATCTTAAAACCTATGTATTGAAATCTCTCTGTAAGTGAGTCAAGTGGGTGTAAAGCGGCATAAACACAGCATTGAAAAGCAGCTAAACCCCATTATAAAAATCAATTACTTTTAAAAACCCGTGAAACAAAGACAGTGAAAGAGAGAGAAATTCTTACAAAATTCGTTCAGAGGCTGTGATGCCACCTGGGTTGACCATATCTAGACCCACAGCTGATTGAGACATAAGGGTGGACACTCTTGGGGCTGAGAGGTTTGGTGAGGTTGGGTGAGCAAACGCAGACCCTTGAAAGTAATACTGTGTGGTACCCATCCCATGGGTCCCAAATCTCCAGGTTCAAGGGCATCTTCCTACATCGAAAACATGCATGAGAAACCCAGAAAATGGTACACCGTGTGATCAGGAAAGGTTTCTAAAACGCACCTCATTTCTCATCTCCTTGTGCTCGGGTTCGCCATTCCAGCCGCTTTCCTAGCAATCTCCCTCCTTGGAGAATCAGCACCTTTAACCTCCTGTTCCGTACAGGTTGCAATTTGTCCTGAGGAGGAACGGGAAGAGGGGGAACCAATGAGAGACTAGCTCTAGGTCTTGGGACAGGCACAGGTCACTCTATTTTCCCATCACGAAGAAGAATTAACCACAGGCTCAGCCTGCCACCCGGAAGCAGAATAGGGCCTGAAGCAATCCTGCGCTTTTGCGGCCAGCTCCCAAGAAAGCGAGTTGAAAAATGGAGCTCAGGGGCACTGCAATTCACAAACCTGCAGAGTTATAAGTGATAACTCTCGTCCACAAATATATTGAGGGAAGGCAACGAAGAGGATTTGAAAGCAAGGCAGAATTGCAGGAAACAGATTTCAGGAGGGAGATTCGAATCGCCTTTAAAGCACAGGAAAAGCGGCAAAACCTCGACAATGATGCCCTTGGCCAAAAAGGGCGTATGCGTTTTTTCCTGAATATATTCAGGAAAAAACGCATACGCCCTTTTTGGCCAACCAAGCAACCTGGAAAGGCAAATCAGCGCCACAAAGAAGTCTCGCTTCCCATCGGTCAAAATGGTCATGCTGAATAAAGTGTCAAAACCAGAAATGCAGGACAGGCCATGGAGAAACGGGAGCCTTGCTACGCTGATGGACGAGATGTAAATTGCCAACAGCCACTCTGGAGAGGTGTACGGTGTGTCTTGAAACATCTAAAAAACTCAGCTTAGAGAGCATAGGGCACTTCCACTCATGGGCGTATAAATTGGGAAAACTAAAAATCAGCAAGACACAGGCACCCCAAAGTTTAGGGCAGCTCTGTTGAGAAGAAGATCCACTTCGTTACACCTTAAATATCCCAGGAAAGAGAAAAATGGATAAAGAAGTTGTGGTCCTTATGTACAATGGAATATCACTGAGCCATGAAATCAACGTCATAAGGCTCGTAGCAGCATGATGAGTGGATTTAGGTACGACGATTCTACGTGAAATAATTCACACAGAAAAAAAAAAAAACTTATCATAAGATATCACTTATAGAGGGAATGTAAAAACCGCTACACTTGAACTGAATTACAAAACAGAAGAGAGTCACACGTTTAGGAAACACACTATGGCTCCTTAACGGGAAAGGTGAGGTGGGGTGATGCATAAAACAAGGGTTACAGATTAGCTCAGATACCGTTCCATAAACCCAATATGTAATAGACAAGACCTACTCCTTGCTCATTGAACGGGACCCAACACCCCCTATTCACCGCCCAAGAATATATCTGACTAGTAAGAATCTTAAAACCTATGTATTGAAATCTCTCTGTAAGTGAGTCAAGTGGGTGTAAAGCGGCATAAACACAGCACTGAAAAGCAGCTAAACCCCATTATAAAAATCAATTACTTTTAAACACCCGTGAAACAAAGACAGTGAAAGAGAGAGAAATTCTTACAAAATTCGTTCAGAGGCTGTGATGCCACCAGGATTGACCATATCTAGACCCACAGCTGATTGAGACATAGGGGTGGACACTCTTGGGGCTGAGAGGTTTGGTGAGGTTGGGTGAGCAAATGCAGACCCTTTAAAGTAATACTGCGTGGTACCCATCCCATGGGTCCCAAATCTCCAGGTTTAAGGGCATCTTCCTACATCGAAAACATGCATGAGAAACCCAGAAGATGGTACACCGTGTGATCGGGAAAGGTTTCTAAAACGCACCTCATTTCTCATCTCCTTCTGCTCGGGTTCGCCATTCCAGCCGCTTTCCTAGCAATCTCCCTCCTTGGAGAATCAGCACCTTTAACCTCCTGTTCCGTACAGGTTGCAATTGGTCCTGAGGATGAACGGGAAGACGGGGAACCAATGAGAGACTAGCTCTAGGTGTTGGGACAAGAACAGGTCACGCTATTTTCCCATCAGAAAGAAGAATTAACCGAAGGCTCAGCCTACCGCCCGGAAGCAGAATAGGGCCTGAAGCAATCCTGCGCTTTTGCGGCCAGCTCCCAAGAAAGCGAGTTGAGAAATGGAGCTCAGGGGCACTGCAATTCACAAACCTGCAGAGTTATAAATGATAACTCTCGTCCACAAATATATTGAGGGAAGGCAACGAAGAGGATTTGAAAGCAAGGCAGAATTGCAGGAAACAGATTTCAGGAGGGAGATTCGAATCACCTTTAAAGCACAGGAAAATCGGCAAAACCTCGACAATGATGCCCTTGGCCAAAAAGGTTGTATGCGTTTTTTCCTGAATATATTCAGGAAAAAACGCATACGCCCTTTTTGGCCAACCAAGCAACCTGGAAAGGCAAATCAGCGCTACAAAGAAGTCTCGCTTCCCATCGGTCAAAAGGGCCATGCTGAATAAAGTGTCAAAACCAGAAATGCAGGACAGGCCATGGAGAAACGGGAGCCTTGCTACGCTGATGGGCGGGATGTAAATTGCCAACAGCCACTCTGGAGAGGTGTACGATGTGTCCTGAGACATCTAAATAACTCAGCTTAGAGAGCATAGGGCACTTCCACTCATGGGCGTATAAATTGGGAAAACTAAAAATCAGCAAGACACAGGCACCGCAAAGTTTAGGGCTGCTCTGTTGGCAAGAACCTCCACTTCGTTACACCTTAAATATCCCAGGAAAGAGAAAAATGGATACAGAAGTTGTGGTCCTTATGTACAATGGAATATCACTCAGCCATGAAATCTACGTCATAAGGCTCGTAGCAGCATGATGAGTGGATTTAGGTACGACGATTCTATGTGAAATAAGTCACACAGAAAAAAAAAAAAAAACTTATCATAAGATATCACTTATAGAGGGAAAGTAAAAACCGCTACACTTGAACTGAATTACAAAACAGAAGAGAGTCACACGTTTAGAAAACACACTATGGCTGCTTAACGGGAAAGGTGAGGTGGGGTGATGCATAAAACCAGGGTTTCAAATTAGCTCAGATACCGTTCCATAAACCCAACATGTAATAGACAAGACCTAATCCTTGCTCAGTGAACGGGACTCAACACCCCCTATTCACCGCCCAAGAATATATCTGACTAGTAAGAATCTTAAAACCTATGTATTGAAATCTCTCTGTAAGTGAGTCAAGTGGGTGTAAAGCGGCATAAACACAGCATTGAAAAGCAGCTAAACCCCATTATAAAAATCAATTACTTTTAAAAACCCGTGAAACAAAGACAGTGAAAGAGAGAGAAATTCTTACAAAATTCGTTCAGAGGCTGTGATGCCACCTGGGTTGACCATATCTAGACCCACAGCTGATTGAGACATAAGGGTGGACACTCTTGGGGCTGAGAGGTTTGGTGAGGTTGGGTGAGCAAACGCAGACCCTTGAAAGTAATACTGTGTGGTACCCATCCCATGGGTCCCAAATCTCCAGGTTCAAGGGCATCTTCCTACATCGAAAACATGCATGAGAAACCCAGAAAATGGTACACCGTGTGATCAGGAAAGGTTTCTAAAATGCACCTCATTTCTCATCTCCTTCTGCTCGGGTTCGCCATTCCAGCCGCTTTCCTAGCAATCTCCCTCCTTGGAGAATCAGCACCTTTAACCTCCTGTTCCGTACAGGTTGCAATTTGTCCTGAGGAGGAACGGGAAGAGGGGGAACCAATGAGAGACTAGCTCTAGGTCTTGGGACAGGCACAGGTCACTCTATTTTCCCATCACGAAGAAGAATTAACCACAGGCTCAGCCTGCCACCCGGAAGCAGAATAGGGCCTGAAGCAATCCTGCGCTTTTGCGGCCAGCTCCCAAGAAAGCGAGTTGAAAAATGGAGCTCAGGGGCACTGCAATTCACAAACCTGCAGAGTTATAAATGATAACTCTCTTCCACAAATATATTGAGGGAAGGCAACGAAGAGGATTTGAAAGCAAGGCAGAATTGCAGGAAACAGATTTCAGGAGGGAGATTCGAATCGCCTTTAAAGCACAGGAAAAGCGGCAAAACCTCGACAATGATGCCCTTGGCCAAAAAGGGCGTATGCGTTTTTTCCTGAATATATTCAGGAAAAAACGCATACGCCCTTTTTGGCCAACCAAGCAACCTGCAAAGGCAAATCAGCGCTACAAAGAAGTCTCGCTTCCCATCGGTCAAAAGGGCCATGCTGAATAAAGTGTCAAAACCAGAAATGCAGGACAGGCCATGGAGAAACGGGAGCCTTGCTACGCTGATGGGCGGGATGTAAATTGCCAACAGCCACTCTGGAGAGTTGTACGATGTGTCCTGAGACATCTAAAAAACTCAGCTTAGAGAGCATAGGGCACTTCCACTCGTGGGCCTATAAATTGGGAAAACTAAAATTCAGCAAGACACAGGCACCCCAAAGTTTAGGGCTGCTCTGTTGACAACAACCTCCACTTCGTTACACCTTAAATATCCCAGGAAAGAGAAAAATGGATAAAGAAGTTGTGGTCCTTATGTACAATGGAATATCACTCAGCCATGAAATCTACGTCATAAGGCTCGTAGCAGCATGATGAGTGGATTTAGGTACGACGATTCTACGTGAAATCAGTCACACAGAAAAAGACACTTATCATAAGATATCACTTATAGAGGGAATGTAAAAACCGCTACACTTGAACTGAATTACAAAACAGAAGAGAGTCACACGTTTAGAAAACACACTATGGCTGCTTAACGGGAAAGGTGAGTTGGGGTGATGCATAAAACCAGGGTTTCAAATTAGCTCAGATACCGTTCCATAAACCCAATATGTAATAGACAAGACCTACTCCTTGCTCAGTGAACGGGACTCAACACCACCTATTCTCCGCCCAAGAATATATCTGACTAGTAAGAATCTTAAAACCTATGTGTTGATATCTCTCTGTAAGTGAGGCAAGTGCGTGTAAAGCGGCATACACACAGCTCTGAAAAGCAGCTAAACCCCATTATAAAAATCAATTACTTTTAAAAACCCGTGAAGCAAAGACAGTGAAAGAGAGAGAAATTCTTACAAAATTCGTTCAGGGGCTGTGATGCCACCTGGGTTGACCATATCTAGACCCACAGCTGATTGAGACATAAGGGTGGACACTCCTGGGGCTGAGAGGTTTGGTGAGGTTGGGTGAGCAAACGCAGACCCTTTAAAGTAATACTGCGTGGTACCCATCCCATGGGTCCCAAATCTCCAGGTTCAAGGGCACCTTCCTACATCGAAAACATGCATGAGAAACCCAGAAGATGGTACACCGTGTGATCGGGAAAGGTTTCTAAAACGCACCTCATTTCTCATCTCCTTGTGCTCGGGTTCGCCATTCCAGCCGCTTTCCTAGCAATCTCCCTCCTTGGAGAATCAGCACCTTTAACCTCCTGTTCCGTACAGGTTGCTATTTGTCCTGAGGAGGAACGGGAAGAGGGGGAACCAATGAGAGACTAGCTCTAGGTCTTGGGACAGGCACAGCTCAGTCTATTTTCCCATCAGGAAGAAGAATTAACCACAGGCTCAGCCTGCCTGCCGGAAGCCGAATAGGGCCTGAAGCAATCCTGCGCTTTTGAGGCCAGCTCCCAAGAAAGCCAGTTGAAAAATGGAGCTCAGGGGCACTGCAATTAACAAACCTGCAGAGTTATAAATGATAACTCTCGTCCACAAATATATTGAGGGAAGGCAACGAAGAGGATTTGAAAGCAAGGCAGAATTGTAGGAAACAGATTTCAGGAGGGAGATTCGAATCGCCTTTAAAGCACAGGAAAAGCGGCAAAACCTCGACAATGATACCCTTGGCCAAAAAGGGCGTATGCGTTTTTTCCTGAATATATTCAGGAAAAAACGCATACGCCCTTTTTGGCCAACCAAGCAACCTGCAAAGGCAAATCAGCGCTACAAAGAAGTCTCGCTTCCCATCGGTCAAAAGGGCCATGCTGAATAAAGTGTCAAAACCAGAAATGCAGGACAGGCCATGGAGAAACGGGAGTCTTGCTACGCTGATGGGCGGGATGTAAATTGCCAACAGCCACTCTGGAGAGGTGTACGGTGTGTCTTGAAACATCTAAAAAACTCAGCTTAGAGAGCATAGGGCACTTCCACTCGTGGGCGTATAAGTTGGGAAAACTAAAAATCAGCAAGATACAGGCACCCCAAAGTTTAGGGCTGCTCTGTTGACAAGAACCTCCACTTCGTTACACCTTAAATATCCCAGGAAAGAGAAAAATGGATAAAGAAGTTGTGGTCCTTATGTACAATGGAATATCACTCAGCCATGAAATCTAGGTCATAAGGCTCCTAGCAGCATGATGAGTGGATTTAGGTACGACGATTCTACGTGAAATAAGTCACACAGAAAAAGACACTTATCATAAGATATCACTTATAGAGGGAATGTAAAAACCGCTACACTTGAACTGAATTACAAAACAGAAGAGAGTCACACGTTTAGAAAACACACTATGGCTGCTTAACGGGAAAGGTGAGTTGGGGTGATGCATAAAACCAGGGTTTCAAATTAGCTCAGATACCGTTCCATAAACCCAATATGTAATAGACAAGACCTACTCCTTGCTCAGTGAACGGGACTCAACACCACCTATTCTCCGCCCAAAAATATATCTGACTAGTAAGAATCTTAAAACCTATGTGTTGATATCTCTCTGTAAGTGAGGCAAGTGCGTGTAAAGCGGCATACACACAGCTCTGAAAAGCAGCTAAACCCCATTATAAAAATCAATTACTTTTAAAAACCCGTGAAGCAAAGACAGTGAAAGAGAGAGAAATTCTTACAAAATTCGTTCAGGGGCTGTGATGCCACCTGGGTTGACCATATCTAGACCCACAGCTGATTGAGACATAAGGGTGGACACTCCTGGGGCTGAGAGGTTTGGTGAGGTTGGGTGAGCAAACGCAGACCCTTTAAAGTAATACTGCGTGGCACCCATCCCATGGGTCCCAAATCTCCAGGTTCAAGGGCACCTTCCTACATCGAAAACATGCATGAGAAACCCAGAAGATGGTACACTGTGTGATCGGGAAAGGTTTCTAAAACGCACCTCATTTCTCATCTCCTTGTGCTCGGGTTCGCCATTCCAGCCGCTTTCCTAGCAATCTTCCTTCTTGGAGAATCAGCACCTTTAACCTCCTGTTCCGTACAGGTTGCTATTTGTCCTGAGGAGGAACGGGAAGAGGGGGAACCAATGAGAGACTAGCTCTAGGTCTTGGGACAGGCACAGCTCACTCTATTTTCCCATCAGGAAGAACAATTAACCACAGGCTCAGCCTGCCAGCCGGAAGCCGAATAGGGCCTGAAGCAATCCTGCGCTTTTGCGGCCAGCTCCCAAGAAAGCGAGTTGAAAAATGGAGCTCAGGGGCACTGCAATTCACAAACCTGCAGAGTTATAAATGATAACTCTCGTCCACAAATATATTGAGGGAAGGCAACGAAGAGGATTTGAAAGCAAGGCAGAATTGTAGGAAACAGATTTCAGGAGGGAGATTCGAATCGCCTTTAAAGCACAGGAAAAGCGGCAAAACCTCGACAATGATGCCCTTGGCCAAAAAGGGCGTATGCGTTTTTTCCTGAATATATTCAGGAAAAAACGCATACGCCCTTTTTGGCCAACCAAGCAACCTGCAAAGGCAAATCAGCGCTACAAAGAAGTCTCGCTTCCCATCGGTCAAAAGGGCCATGCTGAATAAAGTGTCAAAACCAGAAACGCAGGACAGGCCATGGAGAAACGGGAGCCTTGCTACGCTAATGGGCGGGATGTAAATTGCCAACAGCCACTCTGGAGAGGTGTACGGTGTGTCTTGAAACATCTAAAAAACTCAGCTTAGAGAGCATAGGGCACTTCCACTCGTGGGCGTATAAGTTGGGAAAACTAAAAATCAGCAAGATACAGGCACCCCAAAGTTTAGGGCTGCTCTGTTGACAAGAACCTCCACTTCGTTACACCTTAAATATCCCAGGAAAGAGAAAAATGGATAAAGAAGTTGTGGTCCTTATGTACAATGGAATATCACTCAGCCATGAAATCTAGGTCATAAGGCTCCTAGCAGCATGATGAGTGGATTTAGGTACGACGATTCTACGTGAAATCAGTCACACAGAAAAAGACACTTATCATAAGATATCACTTATAGAGGGAATGTAAAAACCGCTACACTTGAACTGAATTACAAAACAGAAGAGAGTCACACGTTTAGAAAACACACTATGGCTGCTTAACGGGAAAGGTGAGTTGGGGTGATGCATAAAACCAGGGTTTCAAATTAGCTCAGATACCGTTCCATAAACCCAATATGTAATAGACAAGACCTACTCCTTGCTCAGTGAACGGGACTCAACACCACCTATTCACCGCCCAAAAATATATCTGACTATTAAGAATCTTAAAACCTATGTGTTGATATCTCTCTGTAAGTGAGGCAAGTGCGTGTAAAGCGGCATACACACAGCTCTGAAAAGCAGCTAAACCCCATTATAAAAATCAATTACTTTTAAAAACCCGTGAAGCAAAGACAGTGAAAGAGAGAGAAATTCTTACAAAATTCGTTCAGGGGCTGTGATGCCACCTGGGTTGACCATATCTAGACCCACAGCTGATTGAGACATAAGGGTGGACACTCCTGGGGCTGAGAGGTTTGGTGAGGTTGGGTGAGCAAACGCAGACCCTTTAAAGTAATACTGCGTGGCACCCATCCCATGGGTCCCAAATCTCCAGGTTCAAGGGCACCTTCCTACATCGAAAACATGCATGAGAAACCCAGAAGATGGTACACCGTGTGATCGGGAAAGATTTCTAAAACGCACCTCATTTCTCATCTCCTTGTGCTCGGGTTCGCCATTCCAGCCGCTTTCCTAGCAATCTCCCTCCTTGGAGAATCAGCACCTTTAACCTCCTGTTCCGTACAGGTTGCTATTTGTCCTGAGGAGGAACGGGAAGAGGGGGAACCAATGAGAGACTAGCTCTAGGTCTTGGGACAGGCACAGCTCACTCTATTTTCCCATTAGGAAGAAGAATTAACCACAGGCTCAGCCTGCCAGCCGGAAGCCGAATAGGGCCTGAAGCAATCCTGAGCTTTTGCGGCCAGCTCCCAAGAAAGCGAGTTGAAAAATGGACTTCAGGGGCACTGCAATTCACAAACCTGCAGAGTTATAAATGATAACTCTCGTCCACAAATATATTGAGGGAAGGCAACGAAGAGGATTTGAAAGCAAGGCAGAATTGTAGGAAACAGATTTCAGGAGGGAGATTCGAATCGCCTTTAAAGCACAGGAAAAGCGGCAAAACCTCGACAATGATGCCCTTGGCCAAAAAGGGCGTATGCGTTTTTTCCTGAATATATTCAGGAAAAAACGCATACGCCCTTTTTGGCCAACCAAGCAACCTGCAAAGGCAAATCAGCGCTACAAAGAAGTCTCGCTTCCCATCGGTCAAAAGGGCCATGCTGAATAAAGTGTCAAAACCAGAAATGCAGGACAGGCCATGGAGAAACGGGAGCCTTGCTACGCTGATGGGCGGGATGTAAATTGCCAACAGCCACTCTGGAGAGGTGTACGGTGTGTCTTGAAACATCTAAAAAACTCAGCTTAGAGAGCATAGGGCACTTCCACTCGTGGGCCTATAAATTGGGAAAACTAAAATTCAGCAAGTCACAGGCACCCCAAAGTTTAGGGCTGCTCTGTTGACAACAACCTCCACTTCGTTACACCTTAAATATCCCAGGAAAGAGAAAAATGGATAAAGAAGTTGTGGTCCTTATGTACAATGGAATATCACTCAGCCATGAAATCTATGTCATAAGGCTCTTAGCAGCATGATGAGTGGATTTAGGTACGACGATTCTACGTGAAATCAGTCACACAGAAAAAGACACTTATCATAAGATATCACTTATAGAGGGAATGTAAAAACCGCTACACTTGAACTGAATCACAAAACAGAAGAGAGTCACACGTTTAGAAAACACACTATGGCTGCTTAACGGGAAAGGTGAGGTGGGGTGATGCATAAAACAAGGGTTTCAAATTAGCTCAGATACCGTTCCATAAACCCAATATGTAATAGAAAAGACCTATTCCTTGCTCAGTGAACGGGACTCAGCACCCCCTATTCACCGCCCAAGAATATATCTGACTAGTAAGAATCTTAAAACCTATGGGTTGATATCTCTCTGTAAGTGACTCAAGTGGGTGTAAAGCGGCATAAACACAGCAGTGAAAAGCAGCTAAACCCCATTATAAAAATCAATTACTTTTAAAAACCCGTGAAGCAAAGACAGTGAAAGAGAGAGAAATTCTTACAAAATTCGTTCAGGGGCTGTGATGCCACCTGGGTTGACCATATCTAGACCCACAGCTGATTGAGACATAAGGGTGGACACTCCTGGGGCTGAGAGGTTTGGTGAGGTTGGGTGAGCAAACGCAGACCCTTTATAGTAATACTGCGTGGTACCCATCCCATGGGTCCCAAATCTCCAGGTTCAAGGGCACCTTCCTACATCGAAAACATGCATGAGAAACCCAGAAGATGGTACACCGTGTGATCGGGAAAGGTTTCTAAAACGCACCTCATTTCTCATCTCCTTGTGCTCGGGTTCGCCATTCCAGCCGTTTTCCTAGAAATCTCCCACCTTGGAGAATCAGCACCTTTAACCTACTGTTCCGTACAGGTTGCAATTTGTCCTGAGGAGGAAAGGGAAGAGGGGGAACCAAAGAGAGAGTAGCTCTAGGTCTTGGGACAGGCACAGCTCACTCTATTTTCCCATCAGGAAGAAGAATTAACCAAAGGCTCAGCCTACCGCCCGGAAACAGAATAGGGCCTGAAGCAATCCTGCGCTTTTGCGGCCAGCTCCCAAGAAAGCGAGTTGAGAAATGGAGCTCAGGGGCACTGCAATTCACTAACCTGCAGAGTTATAAATGATAACTCTCGTCCACAAATATATTGAGGGAAGGCAACGAAGAGGATTTGAAAGCAAGGCAGAATTGCAGGAAACAGATTTCAGGAGGGAGATTCGAATCGCCGTTAAAGCACAGGAAAAGCGGCAAAACCTCGACAATGATGCCCTTGGCCAAAAAGGTTGTATGCGTTTTTTCCTGAATATATTCAGGAAAAAACGCATACGCCCTTTTTGGCCAACCAAGCAACCTGGAAAGGCAAATCAGCGCTACAAAGAAGTCTCGCTTCCCATCGGTCAAAAGGGCCATGCTGAATAAAGTGTCAAAACCAGAAATGCAGGACAGGCCATGGAGAAACGGGAGCCTTGCTACGCTGATGGGCGGGATGTAAATTGCCAACAGCCACTCTGCAGAGGTGTACGGTGTGTCCTGAGACATCTAAAAAACTCAGCTTAGAGAGCATAGGGCACTTCCACTCATGGGCGTATAAATTGGGAAAACTAAAAATCAGCAAGACACAGGCACCCCAAAGTTTAGGGCTGCTCTGTTGGCAAGAACCTCCACTTCGTTACACCTTAAATATCCCAGGAAAGAGAAAAATGGATACAGAAGTTGTGGTCCTTATGTACAATGGAATATCACTCAGCCATGAAATCTACGTCATAAGGCTCGAAGCAGCATGATGAGTGGATTTAGGTATGTCGATTCTAGGTGAAATAAGTCACACAGAAAAAAAAAAAACAACTTATCATAAGATATCACTTATAGAGGGAAAGTAAAAACCACTACACTTGAACTGAATTACAAAACAGAAGAGAGTCACACGTTTAGAAAACACACTATGGCTGCTTAACGGGAAAGGTGAGGTGGGGTGATGCATAAAACCAGGGTTACAAATTAGCTCAGATAGCGTTCCATAAACCCAATATGTAATAGACAAGACCTACTCCTTATTCAGTGAACGGGACCCAACAACCCCTATTCACCGACCAAGAATATATCTGACAAGTAACAATCTTAAAACCTATGTATTGAAATCTCTCTGTAAGTGAGTCAAGTGCGTGTAAAGCATCATAAACACAGCACTGAAAAGCAGCTAAACCCCATTAGAAAAATCAATTACTTTTAAAAACCCGTGAAACAAAGACAGTGAAAGAGAGAGAAATTCTTACAAAATTCGTTCAGAGGCTGTGATGCCACCTGGGTTGACCATATCTAGACCCACAGCTGATTGAGACATAAGGGTGGACACTCTTGGGGCTGAGAGGTTTGCTGAGGTTGGGTGAGCAAATGCAGACCCTTTAAAGTAATACTGCGTGGTACCCATCCCATGGGTCCCAAATCTCCAGGTTCAAGGGCATCTTCCTACATCGAAAACATGCATGAGAAACCCAAAAAATGGTACACCGTGTGATCGGGAAAGGTTTCTAAAACGCACCTCATTTCTCATCTCCTTGTTCTCGGGTTCGCCATTCCAGCCGCTTTCCTAGCAATCTCCCTCCTTGGAGAATCAGCACCTTTAACCTCCTGTTCCGTACAGGTTGCAATTTGTCCTGAGGATGAAAGGGAAGAGGGGGAACCAATGAGAGACTAGCTCTAGGTCTTGGGACAGGCACAGGTCACTCTATTTTCCCATCAGGAAGAACAATTAACCACAGGCACAGCCTGCCACCCGGAAGCAGAATAGGGCCTGAAGCAATCCTGCACTTTTGCGGCCAGCTCCCAAGAAAGCGAGTTGAAAAATGGAGCTCAGGGGCACTGCGATTCACAAACCTGCAGAGTTATAAATGATAACTCTCGTCCACAAATATATTGAGGGAAGGCAACGAAGAGGATTTGAAAGCAAGGCAGAATTGCAGGAAACAGATTTCAGGAGGGAGATTCGAATCGCCTTTAAAGCACAGGAAAAGCCGCAAAACCTCGACAATGATGCCCTTGGCCAAAAAGGGCGTATGCGTTTTTTCCTGAATATATTCAGGAAAAAACGCATACGCCCTTTTTGGCCAACCAAGCAACCTGGAAAGGCAAATCAGCGCCACAAAGAAGTCTCGCTTCCCATCGGTCAAAAGGGCCATGCTGAATAAAGTGTCAAAACCAGAAATGCAGGACAGGCCATGGAGAAACGGGAGCCTTGCTACGCTGATGGGCGAGATGTAAATTGCCAACAGCCACTCTGGAGAGGTGTACGGTGTGTCTTGAAACATCTAAAAAACTCAGCTTAGAGAGCATAGGGCACTTCCACTCATGGGCGTATAAACTGGGAAAACTAAAAATCAGCAAGACACAGGCACCCCAAAGTTTAGGGCTGCTCTGTTGACAAAAACCTCCACTTCGTTACACCTTAAATATCCCAGGAAAGAGAAAAATGGATAAAGAAGTTGTGGTCCTTATGTACAATGGAATATCACTCATCCATGAAATCTACGTCATAATTCTCCTAGCAGCATGATGTGTGGATTTAGGTACGACGATTCTACGTGAAATAAGTCATACAGAAAAAGACACTTATCATAAGATATCACTTATAGAGGGAATGTAAAAACCGCTACACTTGAACTGAATTACAAAACAGAAGAGAGTCACACGTTTAGGAAACACACTATGGCTGATTAACGGGAAAGGTGAGGTGGGGTGATGCATAAAACAAGGGTTTCAAATTAGCTCAGATACCGTTCCATAAACCCAATATGTAATAGACAAGACCTACTCCTTGCTCAGTGAACGGGACTCAACATCCCCTATACACCGCCCAAGAATATATCTGACTAGTAATAATCTTAAAACCTATGTGTTGATATCTCTCTGTAAGTGACTCAAGTGGGTGTAAAGCGGCATAAACACAGCAGTGAAAAGCAGCTAAACCCCATTATAAAATCAATTACTTTTAAAAACCCGTGAAGTAAAGACAGTGAAAGAGAGAGAAATTGTTACAAAATTCGTTCAGGGGCTGTGATGCCACCTGGATTGACCATATCTAGACCCACAGCTGATTGAGACATAAGGGTGGACACTTTTGGGGCTGAGAGGTTTGGTGAGGTTGGGTGAGCAAACGCAGACCCTTTAAAGTAATACTGCGTGGTACCCATCCAATGGGTCCCAAATCTCCAGGTTCAAGGGCATCTTCCTACATCGAAAACATGCATGAGAAACCCAGAAGATGATACACCGTGTGATCGAGAAAGGTTTCTAAATCACACCTCATTTCTCATCTCCTTGTGCTCGGGTTCGCCGTTCCAGCCGCTTTCCTAGCAATCTCCCTCCTTGGAGAATCAGCACCTTTAACCTCCTGTTCCGTACAGGTTGCAATATGTCCTGAGGAGGAACGGGAAGAGGGGGAACCAATGAGAGACTAGCTCTATGTCTTGGGAAAGGCACAGCTCACTCTATTTTCCCGTCAGGAAGAAGAATTAACCACAGGCTCAGCCTGCCGCCCGGAACCAAAATAGGGCCTGAAGCAATCCTGCGCTTTTGCGGCCAGGTCCCATGAAAGCGAGTTGAAAAATGGAGCTCAGGGGTACTGCAATTCACAAACCTGCAGAGTTATAAATGATAACTCTCGTCCACAAATATACTGAGGGAAGGCAACGAAGAGGATTTGAAAGCAAGGCAGAATTGCAGGAAACAGGTTTCAGGAGGGAGATTCGAATCGCCTTTAAAGCACAGGAAAAGCGGCAAAACCTCGACAATGATGCCCTTGGCCAAAAAGGGCGTATGCGTTATTTCCTGAATATATTCATGAAAAAACGCATACGCCCTTTTTGGCCAACCAAGCAACCTGCAAAGGCAAATCAGCGCTACAAAGAAGTCTCGCTTCCCATCGGTCAAAAGGGCCATGCTGAATAAAGTGTCAAAACCAGAAATGCAGGACAGGCCATGGAGAAACGGGAGCCTTGCTACGCTGTTGGGCGGGATGTAAATTGCCAACAACCACTCTGGAGAGGTGTACGGTGTGTCTTGAAACATCTAAAAAACTCAGCTTAGAGAGCATAGGGCACTTCCACTCGTGGGCGTATAAATTGGGAAAACTAAAAATCAGCAAGACACAGGCACCCCAAAGTTTAGGGCTGCTCTGTTGACAAGAACCTCCACTTCGTTACACCTTAAATATCCCAGGAAAGAGAAAAATGGATAAAGAAGTTGTGGTCCTTATGTACAATGGAATATCACTCAGCCATGAAATCTACGTCATAAGGCTCGTAGCAGCATGATGAGTGGATTTAGGTACGACGATTCTACATGAATTAAGTCACACAGAAAAAGACACTTATCATAAGATATCACTTATAGAGGGAATGTAAAAACCGCTACACTTGAATGAATTACAAAACAGAAGAGAGTCACACGTTTAGAAAACACACTAAAGCTGCTTAACGGGAAAGTTGAGGTGGGGTGATGCATAAAACAAGGGTTTCAAATTAGCTCAGATAGCGTTCCATAAACCCAATATATAATAGACAAGACCTACTCCTTGCTCAGTGAAAGGGACTCAGCACCCCCTATTCACCGCCCAAGAATATATCTGACTAGTAAGAATCTTAAAACCTATGTGTTGATATCTCTCTGTAAGTGACTCAAGTGGGTGTAAAGCGGCACACACACAGCTCTGAAAAGCAGCTAAACCCCATTATAAAAATCAATTACTTTTAAAAACCCGTGAAGCAAAGACACTGAAAGAGAGAGAAATTCTTACAAAATTCGTTCAGGGGCTGTGATGCCACCAGGATTGACCATATCTAGACCCACAGCTGATTGAGACATAAGGGTGGACACTCCTGGGGCTGAGAGGTTTGGTGAGGTTGGGTGAGCAAACGCAGACCCTTTAAAGTAATACTGCGTGGTACCCATCCCATGGGTCCCAAATCTCCAGGTTCAAGGGCACCTTCCTACATCGAAAACATGCATGAGAAACCCAGAAGATGGTACACCGTGTGATCGGGAAAGGTTTCTAAAACGCACCTCATTTCTCATCTCCTTGTGCTCGGGTTCGCCATTCCAGCCGCTTTCCTAGCAATCTCCCTCCTTGGAGAATCAGCACCTTTAACCTCCTGTTCCGTACAGGTTGCAATTTGTCCTGAGGAGGAACGGGAAGAGGGGGAACCAATGGGAGACTAGCTCTAGGTCTTGGGACAGGCACAGCTCACTCTATTTTCCCGTCAGGAAGAAGAATTAACCACAGGCTCAGCCTGCCAGCCGGAAGCCGAATAGGGCCTGAAGCATTCCTGCGCTTTTGCGGCCAGCTCCCGAGGAAGCGAGTTGAAAAATGGAGCTCAGGGGCACTGCAATTCTCAAACCTGCAGAGTTATAAATGATAACTCTCGTCCACAAATATACTGAGGGAAGGCAACGAAGAGGATTTGAAAGCAAGGCAGAATTGCAGGAAACAGATTTCAGGAGGGAGATTCGAATCGCCGTTAAAGCACAGGAAAAGCGGCAAAACCTCGACAATGATGCCCTTGGCCAAAAAGGTTGTATGCGTTTTTTCCTGAATATATTCAGGAAAAAACGCATACGCCCTTTTTGGCCAACCAAGCAACCTGGAAAGGCAAATCAGCGCTACAAAGAAGTCTCGCTTCCCATCGGTCAAAAGGGCCATGCTGAATAAAGTGTCAAAACCAGAAATGCAGGACAGGCCATGGAGAAACGGGAGCCTTGCTACGCTGATGGGTGGGATGTAAATTGCCAACAGCCACTCTGGAGAGGTGTACGGTGTGTCCTGAGACATCTAAAAAACTCAGCTTAGAGAGCATAGGGCACTTCCACTCATGGGCGTATAAATTGGGAAAACTAAAAATCAGCAAGACACAGGCACCCCAAAGTTTAGGGCTGCTCTGTTGGAAAGAATCTCCACTTCGTTACACCTTAAATATCCCAGGAAAGAGAAAAATGGATACAGAAGTTGTGGTCCTTATGTACAATGGAATATCACTCAGCCACGAAATCTACGTCATAAGGCTCGTAGCAGCATGATGAGTGGATTTAGATACGACGATTCTACGTGAAATAAGTCACACAGAAAAAAAAAAACTTATCATAAGATATCACTTATAGAGGGAATGTAAAAACCGCTACACTTGAACTGAATTACAAAACAGAAGAGAGTCACACGTTTAGAAAACACACTATGGCTGCTTAACGGGAAATGTGAGGTGGGGTGATGCATAAAACCAGGGTTTCAAATTAGCTCAGATACCGTTCCATAAACCCAACATGTAATAGACAAGACCTACTCCTTGCTCAGTGAACGGGACTCAACACCCCCTATTCACCGCCCAAGAATATATCTGACCAGTAAGAATCTTAAAACCTATGTATTGAAATCTCTCTGTAAGTGAGTCAAGTGGGTTTAAAGCGGCATAAACACAGCATTGAAAAGCAGCTAAACCCCATTATAAAAATCAATTACTTTTAAAAACCCGTGAAACAAAGACAGTGAAAGAGAGAGAAATTCTTACAAAATTCGTTCAGAGGCTGTGATGCCACCAGGATTGACCATATCTAGACCCACAGCTGATTGAGACATAGGGGTGGACACTCTTGGGGCTGAGAGGTTTGGTGAGGTTGGGTGAGCAAATGCAGACCCTTTAAAGTAATACTGCGTGGTACCCATTCCATGGGTCCCAAATCTCCAGGTTCAAGGGCATCTTCCTACATCGAAAACATGCATGAGAAACCCAGAAGATGGTACACCATGTGATCGGGAAAGGTTTCTAAAACACACCTCATTTCTCATCTCTTTCTGCTTGGGTTCGCCATTCCAGCCGCTTTCCTAGCAATCTCCCTCCTTGGAGAATCAGCACCTTTAACCTCCTGTTCCGTACAGGTTGCAATTGGTCCTGAGGATGAACGGGAAGACGGGTAACCAATGAGAGACTAGCTCTAGGTGTTGGGACAAGAACAGGTCACGCTATTTTCCCATCAGAAAGAAGAATTAACCAAAGGCTCAGCCTACCGCCCGGAAACAGAATAGGGCCTGAAGCAATCCTGCGCTTTTGCGGCCAGCTCCCAAGAAAGCGAGTTGAGAAATGGAGCTCAGGGGCACTGCAATTCACAAACCTGCAGAGTTATAAATGATAACTCTCGTCCACAAATATATTGAGGGAAGGCAACGAAGAGGATTTGAAAGCAAGGCAGAATTGCAGGAAACAGATTTCAGGAGGGAGATTCGAATCGCCGTTAAAGCACAGGAAAAGCGGCAAAACCTCGACAATGATGCCCTTGGCCAAAAAGGTTGTATGCGTTTTTTCCTGAATATATTCAGGAAAAAACGCATACGCCCTTTTTGGCCAACCAAGCAACCTGGAAAGGCAAATCAGCGCTACAAAGAAGTCTCGCTTCCCATCGGTCAAAAGGGCCATGCTGAATAAAGTGTCAAAACCAGAAATGCAGGACAGGCCATGGAGAAACGGGAGCCTTGCTACGCTGATGGGCGGGATGTAAATTGCCAACAGCCACTCTGCAGAGGTGTACGGTGTGTCCTGAGACATCTAAAAAACTCAGCTTAGAGAGCATAGGGCACTTCCACTCATGGGCGTATAAATTGGGAAAACTAAAAATCAGCAAGACACAGGCACCCCAAAGTTTAGGGCTGCTCTGTTGGCAAGAATCTCCACTTCGTTACACCTTAAATATCCCAGGAAAGAGAAAAATGGATACAGAAGTTGTGGTCCTTATGTACAATGGAATATCACTCAGCCATGAAATCTACGTCATAAGGCTCGAAGCAGCATGATGAGTGGATTTAGGTATGACGATTCTAGGTGTAATAAGTCACACAGAAAAAAAAAAAAACTTATCATAAGATATCACTTATAGAGGGAAAGTAAAAACCACTACACTTGAACTGAATTACAAAACAGAAGAGAGTCACACGTTTAGAAAACACACTATGGCTGCTTAACGGGAAAGGTGAGGTGGGGTGATGCATAAAACCAGGGTTACAAATTAGCTCAGATAGCGTTCCATAAACCCAATATGTAATAGACAAGACCTACTCCTTACTCAGTGAACGGGACCCAACACCCCCTATTCACCGACCAAGAATATATCTGACAAGTAACAATCTTAAAACCTATGTATTGAAATCTCTCTGTAAGTGAGTCAAGTGCGTGTAAAGCATCATAAACACAGCACTGAAAAGCAGCTAAACCCCATTATAAAAATCAATTACTTTTAAAAACCCGTGAAGCAAAGACAGTGAAAGAGAGAGAAATTCTTACAAAATTCGTTCAGGGGCTGTGATGCCACCTGGATTGACCATATCTAGACCCACAGCTGATTGAGACATAAGGGTGGACACTTTTGAGGCTGAGAGGTTTGGTGAGGTTGGGTGAGCAAACGCAGACCCTTTAAAGTAATACTGCGTGGTACCCATCCCATGGGTCCCAAATCTCCAGGTTCAAGGGCATCTTCCTACATCGAAAACATGCATGAGAAACCCAGAAGATGGTACACCGTGTGATCGGGAAAGGTTTCTAAAACGCACCTCATTTCTCATCTAATTGTGCTTGGATTCGCCATTCCAGCCGCTTTCCTAGCAATCTCCCTCCTTGGAGAATCAGCACCTTTAACCTCCTGTTCCGTACAGGTTGCAATTTGTCCTGAGGATGAAAGGGAAGAGGGGGAACCAATGAGAGACTAGCTCTAGGTCTTGGGACAGGCACAGGTCACTCTATTTTCCCATCAGGAAGAAGAATTAACCACAGGCTCAGCCTGCCGCCCGGAAGGAGAATAGGGCCTGAAGCAATCCAGCGCTTTTGCGGCCAGCTCCCAAGAAAGCGAGTTGAAAAATGGAGCTCAGGGGCACTGCAATTCACAAACCTGCAGAGTTATAAATGATAACTCTCGTCCACAAATATACTGAGGAAAGGCAACGAAGAGGATTTGAAAGCAAGGCAGAATTGCAGGAAACAGGTTTCAGGAGGGAGATTCGAATCGCCTTTAAAGCACAGGAAAAGCGGTAAAACCTCGACAATGATGCCCTTGGCCAAAAAGGGCGTATGCGTTTTTTCCTGAATATATTCAGGAAAAAACGCATACGCCCTTTTTGGCCAACCAAGCAACCTGCAAAGGCAAATCAGCGCTACAAAGAAGTCTCGCTTCCCATCGGTCAAAAGGGCCATGCTGAATAAAGTGTCAAAACCAGAAATGCAGGACAGGCCATGGAGAAACGGGAGCCTTGCTACGCTGTTGGGCGGGATGTAAATTGCCAACAGCCACTCTGGAGAGGTGTACGGTGTGTCTTGAAACATCTAAAAAACTCAGCTTAGAGAGCATAGGGCACTTCCACTCGTGGGCGTATAAATTGGGAAAACTAAAAATCAGCAAGACACAGGCACCCCAAAGATTAGGGCTGCTCTGTTGACAAGAACCTCCACTTCGTTACACCTTAAATATCCCAGGAAAGAGAAAAATGGATAAAGAAGTTGTGGCCCTTATGTACAATGGAATATCACTCAGCCATGAAATCTACGTCATAAGGCTCGTAGCAGCATGATGAGTGGATTTAGGTACGACGATTCAACATGAAATAAGTCACACAGAAAAAGACACTTATCATAAGATATCACTTATAGAGGGAATGTAAAAACCGCTACACTTGAATGAATTACAAAACAGAAGAGAGTCACACGTTTAGAAAACACACTATGGCTGCTTAACGGGAAAGGTGAGGTGGGGTGATGCATAAAAGAAGGGTTTCAAATTAGCTCAGATAACGTTCCATAAACCCAATATATAATAGACAAGACCTACTCCTTGCTTAGTGAACGGGACTCAGCACCCCCTATTCACCGCCCAAGAATATATCTGACTAGTAAGAATCTTAAAACCTATGTATTGAAATCTCTCTGTATGTGAGTCAAGTGGGTGTAAAGCGGCACACACACAGCTCTGAAAAGCAGCTAAACCCCATTATAAAAATCAATTACTTTTAAAAACCCGTGAAGCAAAGAGAGTGAAAGAGAGAGAAATTCTTACAAAATTCGTTCAGGGGCTGTGATGCCACCTGGATTGACCATATCTAGACCCACAGCTGATTGAGACATAAGGGTGGACACTCCTGGGGCTGAGAGATTTGGTGAGGTTGGGTGAGCAAACGCAGACCCTTTAAAGTAATACTGCGTGGTACCCATCCCATGGGTCCCAAATCTCCAGGTTCAAGGGCACCTTCCTACATCGAAAACATGCATGAGAAACCCAGAAGATGGTACACCGTGTGATCGGGAAAGGTTTCTAAAACGCACCTCATTTCTCATCTCCTTGTGCTCGGGTTCGCCATTCCAGCCGCTTTCCTAGCAATCTCCCTCCTTGGAGAATCAGCACCTTTAACCTCCTGTTCCGTACAGGTTGCAATTTGTCCTGAGGAGGAACGGGAAGAGGGGGAACCAATGGGAGACTAGCTCTAGGTCTTGGGACAGGCACAGCTCACTCTATTTTCCCGTCAGGAAGAAGAATTAACCACAGGCTCAGCCTGCCAGCCGGAAGCCGAATAGGGCCTGAAGCAATCCTGCGCTTTTGCGGCCAGCTCCCAAGGAAGCGAGTTGAAAAATGGAGCTCAGGGGCACTGCAATTCACAAACCTGCAGAGTTATAAATGATAACTCTCATCCACAAATATACTGAGGGAAGGCAACGAAGAGGATTTGAAAGCAAGGCAGAATTGCAGGAAACAGGTTTCAGGAGGGAGATTCGAATCGCCTTTAAAGCACAGGAAAAGCGGCAAAACTTCGAAAATGATGCCCTTGGCCAAAAAGGGCGTATGCGTTTTTTCCTGAATATATTCAGGAAAAAACGCATACGCCCTTTTTGGCCAACCAAGCAACCTGCAAAGGCAAATCAGCGCTACAAAGAAGTCTCGCTTCCCATCGGTCAAAAGGACCATGCTGAATAAAGTGTCAAAACCAGAAATGCAGGACAGGCCATGGAGAAATGGGAGCCTTTCTATGCTGATGGGCGGGATGTAAATTGCCCACAGCCACTCTGGAGAAGTGTACGGTGTGTCTTGAAACATCTAAAAAACTCAGCTTAGAGAGCATAGGGCACTTCCACTCATGGGCGTATAAATTGGGAAAACTAAATATCAGCAAGACACAGGCACCCCAAAGATTAGGGCTGCTCTGTTGACAAGAACCTCCACTTCGTTACACCTTAAATATCCCAGGAAAGAGAAAAATGGATAAATAAGTTGTGGCCCTTATGTACAATGGAATATCACTCAGCCATGAAATCTACGTCATAAGGCTCGTAGCAGCATGATGAGTGGATTTAGGTACGACGATTCTACATGAAATAAGTCACACAGAAAAAGACACTTATCATAAGATATCACTTATAGAGGGAATGTAAAAACCGCTACACTTGAATGAATTACAAAACAGAAGAGAGTCACACGTTTAGAAAACACACTATGGCTGCTTAACGGGAAAGGTGAGGTGGGGTGATGCATAAAACAAGGGTTTCAAATTAGCTCAGATACCGTTCCATAAACCCAATATATAATAGACAAGACCTACTCCTTGCTCAGTGAAAGGGACTCAGCACCCCCTATTCACCGCCCAAGAATATATCTGACTAGTAAGAATCTTAAAACCTATGTGTTGATATCTCTCTGTAAGTGACTCAAGTGGGTGTAAACCGGCACACACACAGCTCTGAAAAGCAGCTAAACCCCATTATAAAAATCAATTACTTTTAAAAACCCGTGAAGCAAAGACAGTGAAAGAGAGAGAAATTCTTACAAAATTCGTTCAGGGGCTGTGATGCCACCAGGATTGACCATATCTAGACCCACAGCTGATTGAGACATAAGGGTGGACACTCCTGGGGCTGAGAGGTTTGGTGAGGTTGGGTGAGCAAACACAGACCCTTTAAAGTAATACTGCGTGGTACCCATCCCATGGGTCCCAAATCTCCAGGTTCAAGGGCACCTTCCTACATCGAAAACATGCATGAGAAACCCAGAAGATGGTACACCGTGTGATCGGGAAAGGTTTCTAAAACGCACCTCATTTCTCATCTCCTTGTGCTCGGGTTCGCCATTCCAGCCGCTTTCCTAGCAATCTCCCTCCTTGGAGAATCAGCACCTTTAACCTCCTGTTCCGTACAGGTTGCAAATTGTCCTGAGGAGGAACGGGAAGAGGGGGAACCAATGGGAGACTAGCTCTAGGTCTTCGGACAGGCACAGCTCACTGTATTTTCCCGTCAGGAAGAAGAATTAACCACAGGCTCAGCCTGCCACCCGGAAGCCGAATAGGGCCTGAAGCATTCCTGCGCTTTTGCGGCCAGCTCCCGAGGAAGCGAGTTGAAAAATGGAGCTCAGGGGCACTGCAATTCTCAAACCTGCAGAGTTATAAATGATAACTCTCGTCCACAAATATACTGAGGGAAGGCAACGAAGAGGATTTGAAAGCAAGGCAGAATTGCAGGAAACAGATTTCAGGAGGGAGATTCGAATCGCCGTTAAAGCACAGGAAAAGCGGCAAAACCTCGACAATGATGCCCTTGGCCAAAAAGGTTGTATGCGTTTTTTCCTGAATATATTCAGGAAAAAACGCATACGCCCTTTTTGGCCAACCAAGCAACCTGGAAAGGCAAATCAGCGCTACAAAGAAGTCTCGCTTCCCATCGGTCAAAAGGGCCATGCTGAATAAAGTGTCAAAACCAGAAATGCAGGACAGGCCATGGAGAAATGGGAGCCTTTCTATGCTGATGGGCGGGATGTAAATTGCCCACAGCCACTCTGGAGAAGTGTACGGTGTGTCTTGAAACATCTAAAAAACTCAGCTTAGAGAGCATAGGGCACTTCCACTCATGGGCGTATAAATTGGGAAAACTAAATATCAGCAAGACACAGGCACCCCAAAGATTAGGGCTGCTCTGTTGACAAGAACCTCCACTTCGTTACACCTTAAATATCCCAGGAAAGAGAAAAATGGATAAAGAAGTTGTGGCCCTTATGTACAATGGAATATCACTCAGCCATGAAATCTACGTCATAAGGCTCGAAGCAGCATGATGAGTGGATTTAGGTATGACGATTCTAGGTGAAATAAGTCACACAGAAAAAAAAAAAAAAACTTATCATAAGATATCACTTATAGAGGGAAAGTAAAAACCACTACACTTGAACTGAATTACAAAACAGAAGAGAGTCACACGTTTAGAAAACACACTATGGCTGCTTAACGGGAAAGGTGAGGTGGGGTGATGCATAAAACCAGGGTTACAAATTAGCTCAGATAGCGTTCCATAAACTCAATATGTAATAGACAAGACCTACTCCTTACTCAGTGAACGGGACCCAACACCCCCTATTCACCGACCAAGAATATATCTGACAAGTAACAATCTTAAAACCTATGTATTGAAATCTCTCTGTAAGTGAGTCAAGTGCGTGTAAAGCATCATAAACACAGCACTGAAAAGCAGCTAAACACCATTATAAAAATCAATTACTTTTAAAAACCCGTGAAGCAAAGACAGTGAAAGAGAGAGAAATTCTTACAAAATTCGTTCAGGGGCTGTGATGCCACCTGGATTGACCATATCTAGACCCACAGCTGATTGAGACATAAGGGTGGACACTTTTGAGGCTGAGAGGTTTGGTGAGGTTGGGTGAGCAAACGCAGACCCTTTAAATTAATACTGCGTGGTACCCATCCCATGGGTCCCAAATCTCCAGGTTCAAGGGCATCTTCCTACATCGAAAACATGCATGAGAAACCCAGAAGATGGTACACCGTGTGATCGGGAAAGGTTTCTAAAAGGCACCTCATTTCTCACCTCCTTGTGCTCGGGTTCGCCATTCCAGCCGCTTTCCTAGCAATCTCCCTCCTTGGAGAATCAGCACCTTTAACCTCCTGTTCCAAACAGGTTGCAATTTGTCCTGAGGATGAAAGGGAAGAGGGGGAACCAATGACAGACTAGCTCTAGGTCTTGGGACAGGCACAGGTCACTCTATTTTCCCATCAGGAAGAAGAATTAACCACAGGCTCAGCCTGCCACCCGGAAGGAGAATAGGGCCTGAAGCAATCCTGCGCTTTTGCGGCCAGCTCCCAAGAAAGCGAGTTGAAAAATGGAGCTCAGGGGCACTGCAATTCACAAACCTGCAGAGTTATAAATGATAACTCTCGTCCACAAATATACTGAGGGAAGGCAACGAAGAGGATTTGAAAGCAAGGCAGAATTGCAGGAAACAGGTTTCAGGAGGGAGATTCGAATCGCCTTTAAAGCACAGGAAAAGCGGTAAAACCTCGACAATGATGCCCTTGGCCAAAAAGGGCGTATGCGTTTTTTCCTGAATATATTTAGGAAAAAACGCATACGCCCTTTTTGGCCAACCAAGCAACCTGCAAAGGCAAATCAGCGCCACAAAGAAGTCTCGCTTCCCATCGGTCAAAAGGGCCATGCTGAATAAAGTGTCAAAACCAGAAATGCAGGACAGTCCATGGAGAAACGGGAGCCTTGCTACGCTGATGGGCGGGATGTAAATTGCCAACAGCCACTCTGGAGAGGTGTACGGTGTGTCCTGAGACATCTAAAAAACTCAGCTTAGAGAGCATAGGGCACTTCCACTCATGGGCGTATAAATTGGGAAAACTAAAAATCAGCAAGACACAGGCACCCCAAAGTTTAGGGCTGCTCTGTTGGCAAGAAGCTCCACTTCGTTACACCTTAAAT